>NC_092111.1:20883877-21086377 GCF_045679555.1 Salvelinus alpinus
GCTGCTCATCCTCCCAGGAAAGGCCTGCCCACTCAAAGACCTCTCCATCACGGTTGACAACTCCACAGTGTCGCACTCCCAGAGTGCAAAGAACCTTGGTGTGACCCTGGATAATTCTGGATAAGTAGCAAGGGTTTGATGGCACAGGCTGGGAGCCCAGACAACAGCGAATTGTAGTCATCCAGACAAGAGATGACAAGTGCCTGGATTAGGACCTGCGCATCTTCCTGTGTGAGGTAGGTTTGTACTCTATGGATGTTGTAGAGCATAAACCTGCAGGAGCGAGTCACTGCTTTGATGTTTGCAGAGAACGACAGGGTGTTGTCCAGGGTCACACCAAGGTTCTTTGCACTCTGGGAGGGCGATACTACAGCAAGCCTGGTTTTCAACCTTGGCACCACAATGGTGGAACCAGCTCCCCTTGAAGCTAGGACAGCAGAGTCCCAGCCTATCTTCTGAAAGCACTTGAAATCCTATCTCTCCAAAGAGTATCTTTAAATAAACCCACTCAAAAAAAAAAAAAAAATGAACCAACACTTGACCTCCCCGTTCCTTCTAGCTCTGACTCTGCTGATAGCTACTTTGAGGAAAAGTGTACTTATTATGCCTGTGATGTGTTGTTGTCCCACCTAGCTATCTTAAGATGAACACTCTGGATAAGAGCGTCTGCTAAATGACTAAAATGTAAATGTATACCCGATAGGTTGGACGATACTTTTCTCGTCAATCATTTAGAAAAAATGTACGTGTAAAAACTGTAAATCAACCAATCCTCCATCGTTAACACAATGGAAAGGTCAAATGCTTTATCTAAATGTTGAAAGTGCGTGGGGGATGGAGAGAAAAAAAATGGTGCAGTTTGAGGCCATGTGGGGGAGAGTGATGCGGGCGCTGGAGATAGGGGTGCGAGCAGGTGAGTCTGGGCAGGGGTGATGCTGTGAATGTTTGTGTATGTTGTCGTTTTGTATGTGTATGTTTTGTAAAACATTTCATAAAATATAATATTATACACCCATTTTAGACGGTTTATTATTTTCTCATGTCACATTTTAAAGCTCCACTTTCAAGAACTTTTCCTTTTTATGATCAGTGATGAAAGTTAAAGCTACTGTATGTTCACGTAAAGAACTCTCTCATCTTGTCCGCTGTCTATTCACAGGGACAGTTCTGAGATTCCATTCTGTAATTCTACAGTTCTGCGTTCCGACCATTAGAACTACCAGTTTAGTTCCTAATATTCCAGTCCAAAAATGTAGGACACCCCCTGCAATGGAACAGAACATAGACAGTATGTTGAGCCTCAACATCTGGATGCATGCCTTCACTCCTAATGTGTTTCAGGTTTTCATGAAAGGAACATTCCAAATTAAATGTTTGGTTTTGAGCTTTGTGGAGTCTTGTTTTGTGAAAATGATTCATTAGTTAAGAGTTCATTCATTATTAATTAGGCAGCAATGCTGTTTCTTATTGCTAATTACAACAATGGCCTCAGTCATTGTAGGCCTATTCCAACATAAACCAGCACCACATCTTCACTCTGGCACATGGATTGCTCAGCCCTCTCTAGAGAGACTGTTGCAGCATTAGTGGTGAGTAGAGAACTGATCCAGGATGAATTAGTAGAATCATTGCCTTTTCAAAGCCAGAGTTGACAGGAGTGGAGTCGGGCCTTACAATTCTGTATTGTGCAGCCGTAAATTATTTGGTGTAGGTTGGACCCTAATTCCTATCAGGCAAAGAAAAGTGGCAAAGTCGAGAGACACCAGCGGAGGGATGTAATTGTTGTTGCCAGGCAGGGAATGGAGGGGGGGGCTCCATCTCTCCATCTCTACTTCACAGTGAGAAGAAAAAAGATGATTGTTTCTGGTGCATCAGAGCCTCATAACCTCCCTTGTTCTATTCCTCAACCTTCTCCACCCCCAGCTTGTCCTAAGAGACCATGGCAGGGGGGAACTGTAGGTAAAGACTTAACGAGTCTCTAGTCTACAAAATGACTAAACTATTGAAAATGAAGAGGTCAATTAAGCAATAAGGCCCGAGGAGGTGTGGTATATGGCCAATATACCACGGCTAAGGGCTATTCTTATGCATGACGCAACACGAGTATAGCCGTGGTATATTGGCCATATATCACAAACCCCCGAGGTGCCTTATTGCTATTATAAACCGTTTTTTTTCACCTTTATTTAACCAGGTAGGCTAGTTGAGAACAAGTTCTCATTTACAACTGCGACCTGGCCAAGATAAAGCAAAGCAGTGCGACACAAACAATAACACAGAGTTACACATGGAATAAACAAACATACAGTCAATGATACAATAGAAAAACGTCTATATACAGTGTGTGCAAATGAGGTAGGTTAAGGGAGGTAAGGCAATAAATAGGCCATAGTGGCGAAATAATTACAATATAGCAATTAAACACTGAAGTGATAGATGTGCAGAAGATGAGCGTGCAAGTGGAGATACTGGGGTGCAAAGGACCAAAATAAATAAAATAAATAACAGTATGAGGATGAAGTAGTTGGATGGGCTATTTACAGATGGGCTATGTACAGGCGCAGTGATCTGTGAGCTGCTCTGACAGCTGGTGCTTAAAGCTAGTGAGGGAGATAGAAGTCTCCAGCTTCAGTGATTTTTGCAGTTCATTCCAGTCATTGGTAGCAGAGAACTGGAAGGAAAGGCGGCTGAAGGAGGAATTGGCATAGGGGGTGACCAGTGAAATATACCTGCTGGAGCGCGTGCTACGGGTGGGTGCTGCTATGGTGACCAGTGAGCTGAGATAAGGCGGGGCTTTACCTAGCAAAGACTTATAGATGACCTAGAGCCAGTGGGTTTGGCGACGAATATGAAGCGAGGGCCAGCCAACGAGAGCACACAGGTCGCAGTGGTGGGTAGTATATGGGGCTTTGGTGACAAAACGGATGGCACTGTGATAGACTGCATCCAATTGGCTGAGTAGAGTGTTGGAGGCTATTTTGTAAATGACATCACCGAAGTCAAGGATCGGTAGGATAGTCAGTTTTACGAGGGTATGTTTGGCAGCATGAGTGAAGGATGCTTTGTTATGAAATAGGAAGCCGATTCTAGATTTAATTTTGGATTGGAGATGCTTAATGTGAGTCTGGAAGGAGAGTTTACAGTCTAACCAGACATCTAGGTATTTGTAGTTGTCCACATATTCTAAGTCAGAACCGTCCAGAGTAGTGATGCTGGACGGGCGGGCAGGTGTCGGCAGCGATCGGTTGAAGAGCATGCTTAGCTTTACTTGCATTTAAGAGCAGTTGGATGCCACGGAAGGAGAGTTGTATGGCATTGAAGCTCGTCTGGAGGTTAGTTAAGTGTCCAAAGAAGGGACAGAAGAATACAGAATGGTGTTGTCTGCGTAGAGGTGGATCAGAGAGTCACCAGCAGCAAGAACGACATCATTGATGTATACAGAGAAAAGAGTCGGCCCGAGGATTGAACCCTGGGGCACCCCCATAGAGACTGCCAGAGGTCCGGACAACAGGCCCTCTGATTTGACACACTGAACTCTGTCTGAGAAGTAGTTGGTGAACCAGGCGAGGCAGTCATTTGAGAAACCAAGGCTGTTGAGTCTGCCGATAAGAATGTGGTGATTGACAGTCAAAAGCCTTAGCCAGGTCGATGAATACAGCTGCACAGTAATGTCTCTTATTGATGGCGGTTATGATATCGTTTAGGACCTTGAGCATGGCTGAGGTGCACCCATGACCAGCTCGGAAACCAGATTGCATAACAGAGAAGGTACGGTGGGATTCGAAATGGTTAGTGATCTGTTTGTTAACTTGGCTTTCGAAGACCTTAGAAAGGCAGGGTAGGATAGATATAGGTCTGTAGCAGTTTGGGTCTAGAGTGTCTCCCCCTTTGAAGAGGGGGATGACCGCGGCAGCTTTCCAGTCTTTGGGGATCTCAGACAATAGGAAAGAGGTTGAACAGGCTAGTAATAGGGGTTGCAACAATTTCGGCGGATCATTTTAGAAAGAGAGGGTCCAGATTATCTAGCCCGGGCTGATTTGTAGGGGTCCAGATTTTGCAGCTCTTTCAGAACATCAGCTATCTGAATTTGGGTGAAGGAGAAATGGGGGATGTTTGGGCAAGTTGCTGTGGGGGTTGCAGGGCTGTGTACCGGGGTAGGGGTAGCCAGGTGGAAAGCATGGCCAGCCGTAGAAAAATGCTTATTGAAATTCTCAATTATCGCGGATTTATCGGTGGTGACAGTGTTTCCTAGCCCCAGTGCAGTGGGCAGCTGGGAGGAGGTGCTCTTATTCTCCATAGACTTTACAGTGTCCCAGAACTTTTTTGGAGTTTGTGCTACAGGATGCAAATTTCTGTTTGGAAAGTAAAGGCTAGCTTTTTCAAACTGCCTGTGTGTATTGGTTCTTAACTTCCTTTAAAAGTTGCATATCGCGATGGCTATTCGATGCTAATGCAGTATGCCACAGGATGTTTTTGTGCTGGTCAAGAGCAGTCAGGTCTGGAGTGAACCAAGGGCTATATCTGTTCCTGGTTCTACATTTTTTGAATGGGGCATGGTTATTTAAGATGGTGAAGAAAGCACTTTTAAAGAATAACCAGGCATCCTCTACTGACGGTATGAGATCAATATCGTTCCAGGACACCCGCGCCAGGTCGATTAGAAAGGCCTGCTCGCTGAAGTGTTTAAGGGAGCGTTTGACAGTGATGAGGGGTGATCGCTGAGATCCTGGTTGAAGACAGCAGATGTGTATTTGGAGGGCAGGTTGGTTAGGATGATATTTATGAGGGTACCCGTGTTTACGGATTTGGGGTTGTACCTGGTAGGTTCATTGATAATTTGTGTGAGATTGAGGGCATCAATCTTAGATTGTAGGATGGCCGGGGTGTTAAGCATGTCCCAGTTTAGGTCACCTAACAGCACGAGCTCTGAAGATAGATGGGGGGCAATCAATTCACATATGGTGTCCAGGGCACAGCTGGGGGCAGAATGTGTTCTATAGCAAGCGGCAACGGTGAGAGACTTGTTTCTGGAAAGGTGGATTTTTAAAAGTAGAAGCTCAAATTGTTTGGGCACAGAAATGGATAGTAAGACAGAACTCTGCAGGCTATCTCTGGAGTAGATAGCAACTCCGCCCCCTTTGGCAGTTCTATCTTGTCAGAAAATGTTATAGTTAGGGATGGACATTGCAGGGTTTTTGGTGGTCTTCCTAAGCCAGGATTCAGACATGGCTAGAACATCCGGGTTGGCAGAGTGTGCTAAGGCAGTGAATAAAACAAACTTAGGGAGGAGGCTTCTAATGTTAACATGCATGAAACCAAGGCTTTTACGGTTACAGAAGTCAACAAATGAGAGTGCCTGGTTACCAATGTAATTAGAGCCCATGATATACGGTCTGATATACCATGGCTGTCAGCCAATCAGCATTCAGGGCTCGAACCACCCAATTTATAATATAATCCATATCTAATATCTCAACCTTTTCCGAGGGACTGGCTGCCGGTATGGTGTGTTGTTCCTCCTTTGAGGACAGTAAATCCCACAGGTTGGTGGTGCTGGTCAATGGTTTAAAGGTTAGGCTCAATCAGACCATCTGACTGGAGAGGTTGACTGTTTGCCCTGTAGCCTACTGCACTCAAATGAACCCTTTAAGACCAATATTGGTAATGTGTATACATTCAAAATGTAGTTAAGTGGACTTTGTATGGACCATCAATCAATCAAATGTATTTATAAAGCCCTTCTTACATCAGCTGATGTCAAAGTGCTGTACAGAAACCCAGCCTAAAACCCCAAACAGCAAGCAATGCAGGTGTAGAAGCATAGGGGCTAGGAAAAACTCCCTAGAAAGGACAACCTCCTGTGGTCTGCCATCATCACATTGAAGAAGCCATCCCATGTGGTGAAGCCACTACACCAGGTGAGTTCTGACTGTACAAAACAGTAGCCTACATGTACCTGCAAGTTAGCGTCTTCGCTCAGTTATCCATTAGCCCACATGGCCCATTGCTACCTGCAATAAGAGGATGGGAGACAATTTGGAAGGAATGCTTTGGCATGTAGGAAACTTAATGTAACCTAATATGACCATCATAAAGAAGAGATAAGAACATATCATCTCTCTCTGTCACCCTCTGCTGATTATTGGGAGTGTCTGGTAACTTCATTTTTTAATTATGTATTGATGAGCACATTACATTATAGAGGAGGCTGGTCGGAGGAGCTATAGGATGACAGGCTCATTGTAATGGCTGGAATGGAATAAATGGAACGGTATCAAAAGCGTCAAAGATATGGAAATCACGTTTGACTCTGTTCCATTCCAGCCATTACAATGAGCCGGTCCTATAGCTCCTCCCACTAGCCTCCACTGCATTTTAGATATATATAAACACGTATGTAAAGTGTAGGTCCCATGTTTCATGAGCTGAAATAAAAGATCCAAAACATTTTCCAGAAGCGCTAAAAGCTTTCCTTTCAAATTCTGTGAACAAATTTGTTTACATCCCTGTTAGTGAGCATTTCTCCTTTGCAAAGATAATCCATCCTCCTGACGGGAGTGGCAAATCAAGAATCTGATTAAAGAGCATGATCATTACGCAGGTATACCTTGTGCTGGGGACAATAAAAGGCCACTCTAAAACGTGCAGTTTTGTCACAACACAATGCCACAGATGTTTTGAGGGAGTGTGCAATTGGCATGCTGACTGCAGGAATGTCCACCAGAGCTGTTGCAAGATAATTTAATGTTATTTTCTCTACCATAAGCTTCCTCCAATGTCATTTTAGAGAATTTGGCAGTACATCCAACCGGCCTCTCAACCGCAGACAGCCCAGGACCTCCACATCCGGCTTCTTCACCTGCTGGATCGTCTGAGACCAGCCACCCAGACAGCTGATGAAACTATTGGTTTGCACAAACGAAGAATTTCTTCACAAACTGTCAGAAACCGTCTCAGGGAAGCTCATCTGCGTACTCGTCGTAACCGACTTCAGAGGGCAAACGCTCACCTTCGATGACCACTGGCACGCTGGGAAAATGTGTGTTTCACGGGTGAATCACAGTTTCAACTGTACCTGGTATATGGCAGACAGCGTGTATGGCGTGTATGGTGTCGTGAGCGGTTTGCTGATGTCAACGTTGTTGATGCTGATGTCAACAGTGCCTCATGGTTGCGGTGGGGTTATGGTACGGACAAAAACACAATTGCATTTTATCGATGGCAATTTGAATGCACAGAGATTCCGTGACGAGATCCTGAGGCCCATTGTCGTGCCCTTCTTCCGCCGCCATCACCTCATGTTTCAGCATGATAATGCACAGCCCCATGTCGCAAGGATCTGTACACAATTCCTGGAAGCTGAACATGTCCCAGTTCTTCCATGGCCTGCATACTCACCAGACATGTCCCCCATTGAGCATGTTTGAGATGCTCTGGATCTACGTGTATGACAGACGGTGTGTTCCAGTTCCCGCCAACATCCAGCAACTTCGCACAGCCATTGAAGAGGAGTGGGACAACATTCCACAGACTACAATTAACAGCCCGATCAACTCTATGTGAAGGAGACGTTGTGCTGCATGAGGCAAATGGTGGTCACATCAGATACGGACTGCTTTTCTGATCCACACCCCTACCTTTTTTTAAGGTATCTGTGACCAACAGATGCATGTATTCTCAGTCATGTGAAATCAATAGATTAGAGACTAATATATTTATTTAAATTGACTGTTTTCCTTATATGAACTGTAACTCAAACTATTTTTCATTGTTGCATGTTGCGTTTATATTTTTGTTCAGTGTATAGGCTTATGTCCACAATAGTCTGTTAGAATCAGCGCACACCTGTCTGTTGACTTTCTCTTTTCCCGAATTTTAGAGCAGTGCTCAGCTAGCTCTCAATTTGACGTTGTCATCGGGTGTACCCAACCGAGAGGGAATCCATTGCCCTGGATAACTGTAGCTACGTCTGCTGCTGTACCCACACTTCCGCTCTGCAAGAGGCACGCGTCCAGGCATTCACAGACACAAAGAAAAGGTGGGCCTATCTAACAATGAATGCTTTTAAAATATCGTGAAATATGTATCCGTATTGTATTGTTTGGCGCGTCTGAGGGATCGACATTTGGATCTCGTCGATGGATGGGATCTATCCGTCGGGGGAAATTGAAGGAAATGGTCTGTCCTAAAGACTGGACTGAGACTGTCGAGGGATAAAGATGCCAATATTACGTCGAATTGTAAAACACATTGGTTCGGTCTACAGATTCAACTAGTTTTGCATAAATATCCGGCAAATTCTCTTATGGGCATCTGATTTCAAAGTGAAAGTTTCATCAAGTCAATGAATACTCACTCAGTGGGAATGAGAAAAGTTCCCCAAACGAATGCGACATTGCCCAATCCATTTTAGGCTACACTGGGCTATTTAATCAATTGAGGGAATAAGGCAATAGGCAACCCTCATCGTTCTTATTTGGCTGTAATGAATAAGAGCCGTGTGCTCCTTTTGTTGTAGCACAACCCAGCTAAAATAACGCTTCAGTGCAAACATTAGCATAAGGTCAGTAGGTTAATCTCTTAGAGCCTTATGAAAGACTGGGGATAATTATTTTACTATAAGCAGGATAAGTTCATATTGAATTGAGTATGTAAACCTATGAACCCATCGTTGCTTGGAGCCTAACAACAGTTACGCTAAAGATTGTTGCCGCTGGTTATTGATAGCATAAATCGAATATTGGCAGTGCTGCTGAACTGGGGGGTATAGATCTTAGGTGTGTTTGTTTTTCTGTAGCCTGAATGTTGCTTTTTATTTTTGTCTGTACAGGTCGTTATGTCGGATGAGGATTCGCGTGCCAGCATTAGTTCTTCTTCCTCAATTTATCAGCAGTTAAAAATAAACGTGCCTAAGAAACGAGCAGAAAGCAAAGCCATCATGAGCAAGACCTCCAAACTCCTCTCCACGAGCGCGAAAAGGTAAGGACTAGGCTGATTGTTGCTGTCAAATAAATCACGTTTCATTGAGTTGATATTTTGTAATATAGTAGCTCACGCGCAGCCACTCTTGATATAATGTGTCGTCCTATCATTGACTGGCGCGTGTCACTCAAATCACTATGTGTTTGATTTGCAGTGGACAATTTTCTGATTTGGTTGCGTATATAAATATTTTTCGACCGTTTTAAAATGTTCTCAACCATCTTCAGTGCACGGTTGTCAAACGTTTTTTAAATTGTCATCCATTGAATCATAGGCTAACTTATTTGCATATTCACTTGAAGTGTTTTGTTAAATTGTGGTAAGAGGAAAGCTTTAAAAAATGCACAATGTAGTTTATGTATGTTTGTCCTCAACCTGTTTTACTATATCTGTCTCAATCCTTTGGTAAAATTTGCCTTCTGGACATTTTGGTTGTCTGCCATGACAATGTATCTTGTTCTCATAGCCTCCACCCAAAACACTTCATGTGGCTATGCTTGTTTCATATTAGTTATCTGCTGTAATAATCAAGACCATGTGAGTAATGATATCATTTAAATTTTTGTGCTTTATTTCAGAATTCAGAAGGAGTTGGCTGACATTACTTTGGATCCGCCACCGAACTGCAGGTAGGCTTGTGTGTGTGTGTGCGACATGATACACACAGTTCTGACATGCGTCCTGGAAGGCCAGTTAAGTGGTAAAGAAGAGATGTGCTTAGTTCGGCCTGTAGCAATACAACAAACACACTCAATCTAAGGAGACAGGAGATATTAAAGCAGTTCCTTGTCATGTGCTAATGAACCTTGAAGGCCACAGAGAGAGTTCATATCTGTATGTACAGTACCTTAAAGTATTCATACCCCTTGACTTATTCCACATTTTGTTACAGCGTGAATTCAAAATGTATTAAATATACATTTTTCACCCATCTACACACAATACCCCATAATGACAGTAAAAACATGTTTTTTTATTTTTTTGCAAATTTATTGAAAATATCTAATTTAGATTGCACACATGCTGAGCACTTGTTGGCTGCTCTTCCTTCACTCTGCGGTACAACTCATCCCAAACTATCTCAATTGGGTTGACGTCTGGTGACTCCATCATTCTTCTTCTTGGTCAAATAGCCCTTACACAGCCTGGAGGTGTGTTTTGGGTCATTGTCCTGTTGAAAAACAAATGATAGTCCCACTAAGCGCAAACCAGATGGGATGCCGTATCACTGCAGAATGTTGTGGTAACCATGCTGGTTAAGTGTGCCTTGAATTCTAAATAAATCACTGACAGTGTCACCAGCAAAGCACCACCACACCTCCTCCTCCATGCTTCACTGTGGGAATCACACACGTGGAGATCGTCCGTTCACCTACTTTGCGTCTCACAAAGACAGGGTAGTTGGAACCAAAAGTCTCAAATTATGACTCATCAAGCTAAAGGACAGATTTCCACTGGTCTAATGTCCATTGCTTGTGTTTCTTGGCCCAAGCAAGTCTCTTCTTTTTATTGGTGTCCTTTAGTGGTTTCTTAGCAGCAATTCAACCATGAAGGCCTGAATCACGCAGTCTCCTCTGAACAGTTGATGTTGAGCTGTGTCTGTTACTTGAACTCTGTGAATAATTTATTTGGCCTGCAATCTGAGGTGCAGTTAACACTAATGAACTTATCCTCTACAGCAAATGTAACTCTAGGTCTTCCTTACCTGTGGTGGTCCTTATGAGAGCCAGTTTCATCATAGCGCTTGATGGTTTTTGCAACTGCACTTGAAGAAACGTTCAAAGTTCTTGACATTTTCCTGATTGACTAACCTTCATGTTCTTAAAGTAATGATTGCCTGCTGTTTCGCTTTGCTTATTTGAGCTGTTCTTGCCATAATATGGACTTGGTCTTTTACCAAATAGGGATATCTTCTGTATACTACCTTGTCACAACACAACTGATTGGCTCAAACACATTAAGAAGGAAAGAAATTCCACAAATTAACTTTTAACAAGGCACACCTGTTAATTGAATTGCATTCTAGGTGACTACCTCATGAATCTGGTTGAGATAATGCCAAGAGTGTGCAAAGCTGTCATCAAGACAAAGGATGGCTTCTTTGAAGAATCTCAAAAATATAATATATTTTCGATTTGTTTAACACTTTTTTTGGTTACTACATGATTCCATATGTGTTATTTCATAGTTTTGATGTCTTCACTATTATTCTACAATGTAGAAAATAGTAAAAATGAAGAACCCCTGGAATGAGTAAGTGTGTCAACTTTTGACTGGTACTGTAAGTATTTATACCTCTGAGTCAATACCTTTGGCTGCGATTACAGCTGGGTCTTTTTAGCAAAGTCTCTAAGAGCTTTGCATACCTGGATTGTACAATATTGCACATTCTTCAAGCTCTGTCAAATTGGTTGTTGATCAAGTCTTCGCATAGATTTTCAAGACTATTTTAAGTCAAAACTGTAATTAGGCCACTCGGGAACATTCATTGCCGTCTTGGTAAGCAATTCCAGTGTATATTTGGCCTTGTGTTTTTGTGTTTTAGGTTATTGTCCTGCTGAAAGGTGAATGTGTCTCCCATTGTCTGTTGGAAAGCAGACTGAACCAATTTCTTCCTCTAGGATGTTGCCTGTGCTTATTGCTGTATTCCGCTTCTTTTTATCCTAAAACAAACTCTAGTCCTTGCCAATGACAAGCATACCCGTAACATCATGCAGCCACCACCATGCTTGAAAAGTGGTACTCAGTGATGTGTTGGATTTGCCCCAAACATAATGCTTTGTATTCAGGACAAAAAGTATGTTTTCTACACTTTTTGCAGTATTACTTTAGTGCCTTAATGCAAACATGATGCATGTTTTGGAGTATTTTTACTCTATACAGGCTTCCTTCTTTTCACCTCTGTCATTTAGGTTAGTATTGTGGAGTAAGTAAAATGTTTTTGATCCAGTCACAGTTTTCTCATATCACAGCCATTAAACTCTTTAACTGTTTTAAAATCACCATTGGCCTCATGGTGAAATCCCTGGCCAGTTTCCTTCCTCCTCAGCAACTGAGTTAAGAAGGACACCTGTATATTTGTGATGACTGGGTGCATTGATACACCATTCAAAGTGTAATTTAATAACTTCACCATGCTCAAAGAGATATTCAATGTCTGCTTTTTTTATTTTTACACCTACCAATAGCTGCCCTTTGCGAGGCATTTAAAAACCTCCCTGGTCTTTGTGGTTAAATCTGTGCTTGAAATTCACTACTCAATTGAGGGACCCTACAGATAATTGTTTGTGTGGGGTACAGCGATGGGGTAGTTATTAAAATCATGTTAACCACTATTATTACTGAACACGTAATGAGTCCATTCCTATTATTATTATTATTATTATTATTATTATATGATTTGTTAAGCACATTTTTACTCCTGAACTTATTTATGCTTGCCATAACCTAGGAGTTTAATAATTATTGACTCAAGACATTTCAGCTTTAAAAAAAATTATTAATAAAAAAAACATTCTATGAAGACTTCTATTTTGGTATTATGTGTAGGTTGTCACTAATCTCAATTGAATACATTTTAAATTCCGGCAGTAACAACAAAGTGGAAAAAGTCAAGGGGTGTGAGTACTTTCTGAAGGTAGTGTATATCTTGTTCAATGAGGTCAGAATTGACTCTCTGCTGCTGACAACAAGCTGCTGTGATGCAGTCAGTCTACACTCACTTTATGGAACTGTGGCTCATGATGATCCTGTCTAGACCTTGAGAAGCGAGCTGATTGCATGTTGGAGCAGCTCTCCAGACCACAACTGACAGACACACACACCAGTTCCAAAACAGACAATTAGCTTGCCGATGACCCTGGCATATGACTGCTATGGATTTGGCAGAGGCTGGCACAATCGACGTAATTTATTTTAGCTTTACACTCTGCAGCTGAAAAGGACCATGAACAAAGGAATACTATTTAGTCATTCAATCCATAGGTGTTTTTTTGTGGCCTGCTCTAGTCTAGTGTGCCTGCTATGGTGCTGCTGTGGTATTGGGGAAGAGGAAGGAGTCCTGGTTAATTCAGAGGGATTATGGGGGTTTAGAACCACATCACCACGTGTGGCCCAGGTGCTTGGGAAGGCGGGAGGTATGTGCTTTGGGGGGGGCTGACTCTATGAGCTATGTTCTAACCAGAGACCGGACTGGTGGACTGACCAGACCTGGTGGTTGTGTCAAAGAACGGAAGTAATTCAGTGAACCAAGCTTGTGTGACAAGTCGTCTTGCCTGAGACCTGAAGACTTGCATTAGCTCCCCGAACTAATGCCTAGGCGTTAGCTCAGCAGGCTAGTACAGTCTTATGGCTTGGTGTAGGAGACCTGGATTCAAACCCAGTTGTCAGAACTGTCAATGATGAGTCTTTGTCCCCTGCCACTGAGGGAGCCTGCAGTGTTGCACTTCTATATAATCCTCTCACTGTGGATGTAAACACACACTAGTTGTGTTCTCTATGCTTCCTTTGATAAGTAGCTGAAAAGGGGAATTCATTTTCGTACATCTCTATTTAGTATGCTTCATTGAACAGTCTGTTCATTTGGGTATGAATAATTAGGAGGCTAGACCGATCCCTTGCAGATGTGTGCTGGATTACTCATTGACGAATCTGTCTGTGGGGTGTTTCTGATGGATGGACACATTTCTCTTTTTCGCACAATTGAGACTGGCCAAGCCGTACTGCGCTGGCCTGGTTATGCATCACCATAGTTGCTGGAGCCATGAAGCAAATGATAATGTAAAAAGATCAGTCGACCCAGTAAACCTACAATGCAGATGGGTCCAAGGCCACAAATGCCCTTTTCACACTATCTTTAAATGCAATGTACACTCTTTGCATGCGGTAATTAGGGGTTTTAATGAACCTGTCAGTTTCCCTGAACTGGATGTTTTTTGCCATAGCAAGCATGTCATGTTTTCTTATGGACACTACAGGCATCTGAGTTCCTCAGATGCCAGTCATCAAAATCTAATTATACTTGACTTGGAATGCCACACACACCCCAGCCTCGTTTTAACGGTCTTGTCATCATAGTGCAAACATCACACACTCTCTCACTTCCCCATCTCTCTCTCGCTCACTTCCATTTGTTTTCCTTAGATTGCTCTTTGGCTATTGCTCCCTTGCACTTTTTTTCCCTAGCACTCATTTTCCTTACCACTCATTTTCCTTACTTTGACAAACACACTCGTACTCCCTCCCTCCCTTCAGGATGTAGCCCCTGGGTGTCTGGCCTTGCGGTAGCGTCTTGTTGGATTCCTGACATTCTCAGCGTTAAGGCTCATGACAGTAATTGAATGTTGAAGGCTTGTACTGTGTGTGTGTACAGTGCATTCAAAGTATTCAGACCCCTTCCATGTCACAGCCATATTCCAAAAATTTATTAAATAAAAAATTCCTCAGCAATCTACACACAATACCCCATAATGACAAAGCGAAAACAGGTTTTTAGACATGTTTACAAATGTATAAAAAATAATATAATGATTTACATAAGTATTCAGACCCTTTGCTATGAGACTTGAATTTGAGCTCAGGTGCATCCTGTTTCCATTGATCATCGTTGAGATGTTTCTACAACTTGATTGTAGTCCACCTCTGTTTAAATTCAATTGATTGGACATGATTTGGAAAGGCACACACCTGTCTATATAAGGTCCAAGCCATGAGGTCAAAGGAATTGTTCGTAGAGCTCTGAGACAGGATTCTGTCACGGCACAAATCTGGGGTTGGCTACCAAAACAATTCAGCAGAATTGAAGGTCCCCAAGAACAAAATGATTTAAGACATTTTCGAATAGGGCTGTAATGTAACAAAATGTGGAGTCAATGGGTCTGAATACTTTCCGAATGCACTGTGTATATAAAATGTGCATGAAATGTTGTTTTACAGGGTCTGCCACAGTAGTATGGCACCCCTGGAGCAAATTAGGGTTAAGTGCCTTGCTCAAGGCCTATACAGCTTCTCACCTTGTTGGCTCGGGTATTCGAGCCAGTGACTTTTCGGTTAGTGGCCCAACTGCTAGGCTACCTGCCGCCCTAAGCTTGCAAAACCTGATTGTCCCAGGCAGTCTTCCAAGTACTAACCAAGTCTGACCCTGCTTACCTTCTGAGATTGGAAAATAGTGGATTCCAATTGTTGTTCATGCCTATTTCTCTCCCCCCTCACTTTAGCTTGCACCGCTCAATGTGTAGCCCCAGCATTAACTGCTGGCTAATGAGTGTTTTGTGTGTCTGTGTGCCTCTAAAGATATTTTCACTTCAGGAAGTGTGCCAGTAGTTATTGTAATCCATCTGAGGTGCAGGTGATTCTTTGTTTACTCCCTCTAGTCTACTCTGAGTACATTTTTTAGATTGAGAGCCAAGGATTTTTTTCTCCTTCTCTTAACCCATAACATTCTAAGCCGGGGGGAGGGGGCTCTACTAAGCTTTATGGAATTGTTTTAAGAAGGTCATATCAAGGGCCATTTTAACTATTTGATTTAGAATGTTAAGACCCCTTACTGCTATTAGCCTATACAAACGCTTTGAATAACATATTCACTATGTGGATAGTGCCAAAACAATCGAAATTAAGTTTGTTCTGAAGTGTCTGTCTTCATATCTGAGAGAGATGGGACTTTTTTTATATTAAACTAGGCAAGTCAATTCTTATTTACAATGCCGGCCAAACCCAGACGACGCTGTGCCAATTGTACGCCGCCCTATGGGACTCCCAATCTCAGCCGGATGTGATACAGCCTGGATTCAAACCAGGTACTGTAGTGACGCCTCTTGCACTGAGATGCAGTGCCTTAGAACTCTGCACCACTCTGGAGCCCAAGAAAGAAAGATCAGGAATCAGTATTTTTTTATTTTTTTTTTAAATGTACAAGTATTTAACCCTTTATTTTTGGCACTGAACAGTCTCCATATATACTTCCATACATAATTTTTTTGTAGGCCAAACTTTTCGGACACTGCAGACGATTTTGTGAGAAGACTTTCGGGACATCCCGAAGATTTTCGGGACATGTCATGGTCTGACAAACACCGCTCAAGCTCTGTCACTTTTCACCGCAGAAGTGCGACATCGGTGGATTGAAACACATCCAATTCAAAAACATATATCTCTAGCTTAAAGTGACAGATTTGTATGGGGATTTAAAAAAATATGCTAATTCGATTTCTGCGAGTGGGCGGGGACTTCAACACTTTTACACATTACAGTGTTAGTGTTGTAGCTGTTGTGTGACTGTGATGGTGTGTGTGTGACTGCTGCCAAAGTCTCTAAAGCTTTTCATATCTATAAAAAGGCCTTTCCCTGGGGTGGAAGTGTCTAGCCCACGCTGCGTTGTTAGCTAGCTCTTATAAACCCAAAGTAGTGCTGCTACCTACTGTATCTCTGAGCTGTTATATCTGAAAGGAGCTGTGTTTGTTCGATAGTCATGATCATTGGAGTTGGACCCATTATTGGAATAATGGAGGCTGTTTTCCTTGCTGTGTTCATGGTTTGTTGGGAAACTGTTGCCTCTTGTATTTTCAGTGATTGGTTTATTTTGACAGGGAGTCAATACTGAGACCAAGGTTTATTTTCCAGATGAGCCCTGTTTAGCACAACAATACACATCAATATACACATAAACTGCACATCCATATACACGTTATCATACAAAACCAATACATGAAAAGCAAAACACAATCATAAACAGACACACGATAGAGTAAAAAGGTCCCCTAATAGCAGTCTGAAATGCCATAGAGCAGGGGTCTTCAACGTTTTCTTGCACAGGGACCCGCGCCCAGGCAAACCGGCTACCCAGGAACCGCCATGTTAGCAAAGAAATATAATGTCTTATCAGCTGAATGGCAAGGAGAAGTATCAACATTCTAAAAATAATATATTTGGTAGATAGTTTTGTTGTTGAGGAAGTGTAAACTCAGCCTATTAGATAAAGATAACTCCAAACACATTTTTGTTAATAGCAGCTGTTTAAACAAAGGTTAGCGATGTGTTGGCAAAAATTAAGGGCTCTATTCAATCTGTTTTGCTGAAGCGTTATAGATTGCACGATAGAAATGTGAAGGTAATTTTCCGATTGAGCCGACATATGCATGAATGCAGTATTCACTGACGCCAGAACATTGCCCCACAGTAATGCTGAACTTCCACGATACGGATTAAATAGAGCCAAAAAAGAAAGATTACCAGCCGACTGGTAAGCGGATGCTTTTTCAAAGCCTCTGTCAGACAATATTAGGAGTTGAGAAATAAAGTTGACATAATTAAAAATAACACTCCTCTTTTCCACTGTAGGTATGTCATTCAAAATGTGTTTATTCTGTTGCTAGCTATATTCATAAAAACATTGAAATAAAGAACTCCATTTTTTGTGTGTGTATAGTTGAAGTCGGAAGTTTACATACACTTAGTTTGGAGTCATTAAAACTTGTTTTTCAACCACTCCACAAATTTCTTGTTAACAAACTATAGTTTTGGCAAGTCGGTTAGGACATCTACTTTGTGCATGACAAGTCATTTTCCAACAATTGTTTACAGACAAATTATTTCACTTATAATTCACTGTATCACAATTCCAGTGGGTCAGAAGTTTACAGAAAATTCCAGAAAATGATGTCATGGCTTTAGAAGCTTCTGATAGGCTAATTTGACATCATTTGAGTCAATTGGAGGTGTACCTGTGGATGTATTTCAAGGCATACCTTCAAACCCAATGCCTCTTTGCTTGACATCATGGGAAAATCAAAAGAAATCAGCCAAGACCTCAGAAAAAAAATTGCAGACCTCCACAAGTCTGGTTCATCCTTGGGAGCAATTTCCAAATGCCTGAAGGTACCATGTTCATCTGTACAAACAATAGTAAGCAAGTATAAACACCATGGGACCACGCAGCTGTCAAACCGCTCAGGAAGGAGACACGTTCTGTCTCCTAGAGATGAACGTACTTTGGTGCAAATCAATCCCAGAACAACAGCAACGGACCTTGCAAAGATGCTGGAGGAAACGGGTACAAAAGTTTCTATATCCACAGTAAAATGAGTCCAATATCAACATAACCTGAAATGCCGCGCAGCAAGGAAGAAGCCACTGCTCCAAAACCCCCATTAAAAAAAAGTCAGACTACGGTTAGCAACTGCACATAGGGACAGAGATCGTACTTTTTGGAGAAATGTCCTCTGGTCTGATGAAACAAAAATAGAAATGTTTGGCCATAATGACCATCGTTATGTTTGGAGGAAAAAGGGGGAGGCTTGCAAGCCGAAGAACACCATCCCAACCGTGAAGCATGGGGTGGCAGCATTATGTTGTGGGGGTGCTTTGCTGCAGCAGGGACTGGTGCACTTCACAAAATAGATGGCATCATGGGGACGGAAAATGATGTGGATATATTGAAGCAACATCTCAAGACATCAGTCAGGAAGTTCAAGCTTGGTCTCAAATGTGTCTTCCAAATGGACAATGACCCCAAGCATACATCTAAAGTTGTGGCAAAATGGCTTAAGGACAACAAAGTCAAGGTATTGGAGTGGCCATCACAAAGCCCTGACCTCAATCATATAGAAAATTTGTTGAGTGTCAGCAAGGAGACCTACAAACCTGACTCAGTTACACCAGCTCTGTCAGGAGGAATGGGCCAAAATTCACCCAACTTATTGTGGGAAGCTTGTGGAAGGCTACCCACAACGTTTGACCCAAGTTAAACTATTTAAAGGCAATGCTACCAAATACTAATTGAGTGTATGTAAACTTCTGACCCACTGGGAATGTGATGAAAGAAATAAAAGCTGAAATAAATCATTCTCTCTACTATTATTTTTGACATTTCACATTCTTAAAATGAAGTGGGGATCCTAACTGACCTAAGACAGGGAATTTTTACTAGGATTAAATGTCAGGAATTGTGAAACTGAGTTTAAATGTATTTGTCTATGTAAACTTCCGACTTCAAGTAAGTGTGTGCATACATACATACATACATACATACATACATACATACATACATACATACATACATACATACATACATACATACATACATACATACATACATACAGTCGTGGCCAAAAGTTTTGAGAATGACAAATATTAATTTTCACAGTCTGCTGCTTCAGTGTCTTTAGATATTTGTCAGATGTTACTATGGAATACTGAAGTATAATTACAAGCATTTCATAAGTGTCAAAGGCTTTTATTGACAATTACCTGAAGTTGATGCAAAGAGTCAATATTTGCAGTGTTGACCCTTCTTTTTCAAGACCTCTGCAATCCGCCCTGGCATGCTGTCAATTAACTTCTGGGCCACATCCTGACTGATGGCAGCCCATTCTTGCATAATCAATGCTTGGAGTTTGTCAGAATTTGTGGGTTTTTGTTTGTCCACCCGCCTCTTGAGGATTGACCACAAGTTCTCAATGGTATTAAGGTCTGGGGAGTTTCCTGGCCATGGACCCAAAATATTGATGTTTTGTTCCCCGAGCCACTTAGTTATCACTTTTGCCTTATGGCAAGGTGCTCCATCATGCTGGAAAAGGCAGTTCGTCACCAAACTGTTCCTGGATGGTTGGGAGAAGTTCTCAGAGGAGGATGTGTTGGTACCATTCTTTATTCATGGCTGTGTTCTTAGGCAAAATTGTGAGTGAGCCAACTCCCTTGGCTGAGAAGCAACCCCACACATGAATGGTCTCAGGATGCTTTACTGTTGGCATGATACAGGACTGATGGATGAGCTCACCTTGTCATCTCCAGACAAGCTTTTTTCCGCATGCCCCAAACAATCGGAAAGGGGATTCATCAGAGAAAATTACTTTACCCCAGTCCTCAGCAGTCCAATCCCTGTACCTTTTGCAGAATATCAGTCTGTCCCTGATGTTTTTCCTAGAGAGAAGTGGCTTCTTTGCTGCCCTTCTTGACACCAGGCCATCCTCAAAGTCTGCGCCTCACTGTGTGTGCAGATGCACTCACACCTGGCTGCTGCCATTCCTGAGCAAGCTCTGTACTGGTGGTGCCCCGATCCCGCAGCTGAATCAACTTCAGGAGACGGTCCTGGCACTTGCTGGACTTTCTTGGGCGCCCTGAAGCCTTCTTCACAGCAATTGAACTGCTCTACTTGAAGTTCTTGATGATCCGATAAATGGTTGATTTAGGTGCAATCTTACTGGCAGCAATATCCTTGCATGTGAAGCCCTTTTTGTGCAAAGCAATGATGACGGCACATGCTTCCTTGCAGGTAACCATGGTTGACAGAGGAAGAACAATGATTGCAAGCACCACCCTCCTTTTGAAGCTTCCAGTCTGTTATTCGAACTAAATCAGCATGACAGAGTGATCTCCAGCCTTGTCCTCGTCAACACTCACACCTGTGTTAACGAGAGAATCACTGACATGTCAGCTGGTCCTTTTGTGGCAGGGCTGAAATGCAGTGGAAATGTTTTTGGGGGATTCAGTTCATTTGCATGGCAAAGGGGGACTTTGCAATTAATTGCAATTCATCTGATCACTCTTCCTAACATTCTGGAGTATATGCAAATTGCCGTCATACAAACTGAGGCAGCAGACTTTGTGAAAATTAATATTTGTGTCAGGCTCAACTTTTGGCAACAACTGTATATGTATGCAAGCATTTCGCTACACCCGCAATAACATCTGCTAAATGTGTATGTGACCAATAAAATTTGATACATGCACGGTGAACAAAAGGAACACCTATGTGAGAATGCTGTTCATTGACTACAGCTCAACGTTCAACACCATAGTACCCTCAAAGCTCATCACTAAGCTAAGGACCCTGGGACTAAACACCTCCCTCTGCAATTGGATCCTGGACTTCCTAACGGGCCGCACCCAGGTGCTAAGGGTAGGTAACAACACATCTGCCACGCTGATCCTCAACACAGGGGCCCCTCAGGGGTGAGTGCCTATTCCCCTCCTGTACTCCCTGTTCACCCACGACTGCGTGACCAAGCACGACTCCAACATCACCATTAAGTTTGCTGACGACACAACCGTGGTAGTCCTGATTACCGACAACAATGAGACAGCCTATAGGGAGGAGGTCACTGCCAGGACAACAACCTCTCCCTCAATGTGAGCAAGACAAAGAAGCTGATCGTGGACTACAGGAAAAGGAGGGCCGAACATGCCCCCATTCACATCGACGGGGTTGTAGTGGAGCTGGTCAAGAGTTTCAAGTTCCTTGGTGCCCAGTACATCACTGGGTCAAGCTTCCTGCTTTCCAGGACCTATATACTAGGTGTGTCAGAGGAAGGCACAAAACATTGTCAGACTCCAGCCTTTGCTACCGCACGTCAAGCGGTACCGGAGTCTAGGTGCAAAAGGCTCCTTAACAGCTTCTATTGCCAAGCCATAACACTGCTGAACAACACCCGGACTATTACATTGACCCCCCCCCCCCCCTCTTTGTTTTTACACTGCTGCTACTCGCGGTTTATCTATGCATAGTCACTTTACCCCTACCTACATGTACAAATGACCTTGACTAACCTGTATTTTGGCACATTGACTCGGTACTGGTACCCCCTGTATATAGCCTCGTTATTTTGTAACCGTTTATTTTAGTATTTACTTCAGTTCAAGAAATAGTTAAGGGCTTTTAAGTAAGTAAGCATTTGTTGTATTCGTCGCATGTGACAACATTTGATTTGACTCCCTGCAGTACCTCCGCGGACCCCCGGTTGAATAACCCTGCCCTAAAGGCTCCAATTCCTCCAATTTTAAAGTGCATTGGAGATCTTTCCACACAAGGTGCAAAATAACTAAAAGTAGATGTGCCCAACTCCGTTGAGATCGAAGGGCTCCACAGAGAGACCCGGTCTGGGATGTCATACTATAAGTTAACAATGAAGTAAGGTACGGCAGAAGTTTATGCAGGAGGTCTTTATAAACAAAGAGTCCAACGCATCTACGACAATTTCAGGGCCAGCCTTTCTGATACAGAATGCAGTGATGTGTACTGAACCTATCACCCGTAATAAAGTGTAATGTGCTATGATAAACTGCGTCCAATGGCTTCAAAACAGTGGCAGCTGCATTCATAGTCATATAGACAATATCCCCATAGTCTATAACCAGAATGAATGTCAACGGAATTATTAGTTTTCTCCTATTTAATGAAAGGCATGACCTATTTTTATAAAAGAAGCCCATTTTCATCCTAAATTTCTTAACTCATCAACATGCTTTTTGAAAGAGAGCTTTTCGCCAATCCGGGATGCCCAGATATTTATAAGCGTGGACAGGATCAATGAAGGCACCATCCATGCATAAATCATCAGATATATTTGTACGGGATTTGGAGAATAACATTTACTTGGTTTAAACTGCATTAAGTACCAATTTCAGTTCAACAAAGGTTGGGCACACTGTAGAAAAACTTTTATGAAAGTGAAATGTGTTTCTTATCCAGGTAATAAATACCTCAGTTTCCAAACAGTTTCTGGCAGATGGGTTCCCCCTCTTAACACCTCTTCATTCTGATTCATATCCCCGGGTGGTTTTGCTCTATACGTCTCCTGAAGGCTTTGTGGGAACAGAACAGACATTCGAGATGTGGTTTATATCCAGCCAGGGAGGGAACACCTCTGGGAAACGAGCAAAGGGAGGAAGTAAACCCACCGTAAACGATCAAATGAATGCCATGTTGTCTTCCCCACATTAAACATAACATCCATAGTGTTTCATGAATGAAGAAAACCTTGATGCGTTCCCATTACTCCTGGGATGCTACGCACTGGAAATGGAAAGACCTCCTCGGATAGATCACTCCTAATATTCATTCTATATTCATTCAATATTCCCTTTACATTACTGAAAGGAATGTTCACTCACGGGCCGATTGCCCACATAAATAGAATAGATAGTATTATACGTTATATACTGTATCTCTGCGATTGCCATTATCAGGAATGGGTAGTGTTTCTTCAGTCTTTCAGCCGCTCTGTTGAAGTGGTGTCATTATGCTATCTTTTCTGTAATAACAGCCTAGTGTACATTACACTGTGTTTAGCAGCTGCTAATGTGTTAGAGATGATGTGATGACAGTCAATACACATAAAGAAGACAGCTGAGGAGAACCATCCTCCTCAGTGAATTTTTTATAAAAATAATGTTAAAACATTTTAAGTTATCCTTTTTAGATAAAACTGTACTAAATATAATCACGACATCAAATAATTGATTAAAACACTATTATGCAATGAAGGTCTACAGTAGCCTCAACAGCACTCTGTAGGGTAGCACCATGGTGTTGCTGGAAGAAAGCTGACATCCGTCCTCCTCTGGGTACATTGACTTCAATACAAAACCTAGGAAGATCATGGTTCTCACCCCCTTCCATAGACTTAAACAGTAATTATGACAACTTCCGGAGGATGTCCTCCAACCTATGAGCTCTTGCAGCATGAACTGACATGTTGTCCACCCAATCAAAGGATCAGAGAAAAATGTAGTACTAAAAGCATAAGCTACAGCTAGATAGCACTGCAGTGCATAAAATGTGGTGAGTAGTTGACTCAAGGGGAGAGACAATAATTGAGCAGTTTTGAACAAATGTTATTTCTTCCAAAATGAAAGAGAAGCAAGTGGGAAAGATTTTGTCTTTTAGTTTCACTTAGCAAGTGCAGCCAACTAGTTTGGCTTACTCGAACACCCTGCTCAAACAGAGGTTATCTAGCTGGCTATGATTATCCAACACAACACTGGAAATCTTCCAAGTCATGGTAAGCTTTTGGTTTTACTTTTTTTTTTGCTACCAGGGCCTGCTGGTGAAAGTGCTAAACTGCTTACTGACTGTACACTGTAACATTACAGCATGATTGTAGTGGGTTTACTAACGCGTTAGTTAGCTATGTTGACTATGACGTTACTTTAATTAATCCAGGGTGTATCACAACCGGCCGTGATTGTGTGCCGCCCTATGTGACTGTGGGATTGTGTGCCGCCCTAATGGCCCAGCGTTGTCCGGGTTTGGCCGGTGTAGGCGTCATAGTAAATAAGAATTTGTTCTTAACTGACTTTCCTAGTTAAATAAATAAACAAAATATGGTGACAACGATGTAGGCTGTGTGTAGCGGTTATGATATAGTTTGGCTTGGAAAGGTTTTTCTCCTCGTCACATACAGCTGATGTTGTGCATTGAAGTCCACAAGTGAAGGTGAGGAGAGCACATAATTCGAGAAGGAATAGATTGTGGCTGCTATGAAAGTGAACTGTGATTTAAGGGTGATCAGGGGTGTATTCATTCCGCCGATTCTGTTAATGTTTCTTAAACGGAAGAAAACGGGGATTAACATACCTGAATTTGTCCAATAGAAACTCTTGTTTGCAACTGTTGGACTAATGATTACACCCTATCAGCTAGATGCAAGCAAGAGTGTGCAAGGCAGTATTGAATGTGTCACTGTCTGTCACCTCAAATCTTTCTCTCAACCTGTGTGCACCTACGTTATAAACGTTCATTCATAAGCTAGGTTGAAGCAACCTCATGATCGGTACAGGGAAAATTAGTGTCATGTAGTAGCCTAGACCTATCACTGTTACATTGAACTGGGTGAATGGAATATGAATGACAGTCATCAATATGCTGTAATAAGGCCATACTCATGAAAAAAGACACCGACCACCACTGCATGAAACAATGTAATGTACCTGTGTTTGCAGTGCGGGTCCAAAAGGAGACAACATCTATGAGTGGAGATCCACCATCCTGGGACCACCAGGCTCTGTGTACGAGGGAGGGGTCTTCTTCCTAGATATCGCCTTTACACCAGACTACCCCTTCAAACCACCCAAGGTAAACACTCTAGTCAAAACAAGCTGACTCAAACAATGATTAGAACATTCCTCAAGATTACACAGGTATGTAGGATACCACTTTCTCACTCGAGAAGGGAACTTGTTATTGCCATATTGACCACTGGAGGGAGCTATGGCACTTTGATTTTATTGAAATTCAGGGTCTCTAGTTCTCTGCAAATTTCAAACAGTTAATGGTCAATTTAACCAAACCAGACTCAAAAAGGCTTAAATGGAAATTTGGCTTCCATGATTAGACTGAACATCGGTTTTCATTGTTGAGTAGATTATCTCCGTGTTGCTTTCAGGATCTACCACTGGAACATAAACAATCGGGGTGTATTGATATAGATCTACTTTGTTTCCTAGGTGACGTTCCGTACCAGGATCTACCACTGTAACATCAACAGTCAGGGTGTGATCTGTCTGGACATCCTGAAGGACAACTGGAGCCCCGCCCTCACCATCTCCAAGGTGCTGCTGTCCATCTGCTCCCTGCTCACTGACTGCAACCCTGGTAAGACCTAAGACGCCATATACTACTATAATGCGGGTTCCATTGAAATTCATTGATTAGTGGCTGCTTTGAAGTGTAAACATTGTCATATGTGGAATTACGTGTGTGCATTTGTACTGGCAGATCAAAGCTATCGTTGAAGCCCTACCTATAACTCTGCGTGTTCTCCACCCCTCACAGCTGACCCTCTGGTAGGAAGCATCGCCACCCAATACACAACCAACAGACCAGAGCACGACAGGATAGCCAAACAGTGGACCAAGAGATACGCCACATAGATACACAGGATTGGGTCGTATTCATTAGGCACTACATGGACTTGTCCAATAAGAAAAGTTAATTTGTTTCACATAGCATACCCTAACAACTACGACCCTGGGCAACATGAGAGGGAGAGGATAGGGGGTGTCAGAGCTCCTTCTGGGATGACTCAGGGACAGGAGTGGGGGGGAAAGGAAGGGTAGAATATTTATCTTGGAATTTAAGTCTTCATCTCCTGATATTTTGTTTATGGTATTTAAGTTCTCTGACCTGTATATTACCATTGATGCTTTTCAATGTGTTAACTTGAAGTTCTTTAAAATGATTACATTTTTAGCTAATTGTGCTTCGAAAGGAAATTAATTCTACATGTTTGGTCTGCTTATATAAACCTGTCACACACAGCATGGTTTCCTGGTAGAATTCCCAATCTCATTTGTGTGAATTTTTCAGATGTTAATTACCATTGGTGTAAGCTCTCTTGCATGTCTATATCTGAATCATTTCTATTGTAGCCTATACAGCACAATGTCTAGGTGGGAAAGTTGTGCTTCATGTCTTGCTGATTTAAAAAAAAATAATAATAATACAGTCCCTCCATTTTATTGTTAAATTGAAATACATGCATATATGTCAGAACAATGGACAACAAAAATATAAGTAGCAGCACAAATGTTATTTGGCCAGGTCTCACACACAAGACATGAAGGACACAGGAGATGTTCCAGTTCTCTCCTTCTTCCCAAAGTGTACATGAGTTCACTTCAATTCCCTGAATTGAAAGGAAATGACTGGTATGAGAAATATAGTGGAAACTCCTGCCCCATGCCTCCACCAATCCAATGCTTTTAGATTTGTAGTAGTGAACGAGTGTACACCTCAGGAGAAAGGATATATTATTTGGATGCACTACAGAAGCCACATTCTCTTCACAACAATTCAAAGACATTTCATACAATTGTGTCCTACATTTTATCCCATTCCTACCCACAAGGAATTTAAGTTTAGTAAAGTGACAAATAAATTAAGTTAATAAAAAAATTCTCAAACATGTACAAAGAATAAAGTACAAAGGTTTTGTATTTAACAAATACACAACCAACCATTTAGGGTGCAACTGATGAAACAGACATTTGATCATCACAGACACGAGCAACAGACCTGATCAAGGTAGTACCTTTTTTGTTTTGTTTTGCCACTGGGCCATACACTAGGTAGTAAACTGGTAGGCCATACACACTAGGTAGTAATATGCCTCACTCCCAAGGCACATTATATGGGCCTAGACCTTGCTGTAAAGCAGCTACTATAACCCTCCCATAGGATGGAGCACACGGAAACCATAGGGGTGTATGATATCACAAAGCAGGTTCACTAATTTAGCCAGCATACTTCGAAAAACATTAAGATACATCTCTTGATTTGCAAGTATACAGTTGACGTCAGAAGTTTACATACACTTAGGTTGGACTCATTAAAACTTGTTTTTCAACCACTCCACAAATTTCATGTTAACAAACTATAGTTTTGGGAAGTTGGTTAGAACATCTACTTTGTGCATGACAAGTCATTTTTCCAACAGTTTAGACAGAATATTTCACTGTATCACAATTCCAGAGGGTCAGAAGTTTACATACACTAAGTTGGCTGTGCCTTTAAACAGCTTGGAAAATTCCAGAAAATTATGTCATGGCTTTAGAAGCTTCTGATAGGCTAATTGACAACATTTGAGTCCATTGAAGGTGTACCTTCAAACTCAGTGCCTCTGCTTGACATCATGGGAAAATCAAAAGAAATCAGCCAAGACCTCAGAAAAAAATGTGTAGACCTCCACATGTCTGGTTATTCCTTGGGAGCAATTTCCAAACACCTGAAGGTACCACGTTCATCTGTACAAACAATAGTACGCAAGTATAAACACCATGGGACCACGCAGCCGTCATACTGCTCAGGAAGGAGACGCGTTCTGTCTCCTAGAGATGAACATACTTTGGTGCGAAAAGTGCAAATCAATCCCAGAACAGCAGCAAAGGACCTTGTGAAGATGCTGGAGGAAACGGGTACAAAAGTATCTATATCCACAGTAAAACGAGTCCTATATCGACATAACCTGAAAGGCTGCTCAGCAAGGAAGAAGCCACTGCTCCAAAACTGCCATAAAAAAGCCAGACTACGGTTTGCAACTGCACATGGGGACAAAGATCGTACTTTTTGGAGAAATGTCCTCTGGTCTAATGAAACAAAAATACAGTTTGGCCATAATGACCATTGTTATGTTTGGAGGAAAAAGGGGAACGCTTGCAAGCCGAAGAACACCTTCCCAACCGTGAAGCACGGGGGTGGCAGCATCGTGTTGTGGGGGTGCTTTGCTGAAGGAGGGACTGGCGCACTTCACAAAATAGATGGCATCATGAGGTAGGAAAATTATGTGGATATATTGAAGCAACATCTCAAGACATCAGTCAGGAAGTTCAAGCTTGGTCGCAAATGGATCTTCCAAATGGACAATGACCCCAAGCATACTTCCAAAGTTGTGGCAAAATGGCATTGGAGTGGCCATCACAAAGCCCTGACCTCAATCCCATAGAGAATTTGTGGGCAGAACTGAAAAAGAGTATGAGCAAGGAGACCTACAAACTGACTCAGTTACACCAGCTCTGTCAGGAGGAATGGGCCAAAATTCACCCAACTTATTGTGGGAAGCTTGTGGAAGGCTACCCAAAACGTTTGACCCAAGTTAAACTATTTAAAGGCAATGCTACCAAATACTAATTGAGTATGTAAACTTCTGACCCACTGGGAATGTGATGAAAGAAATAAAAGCTGAAATAAATCATTCTACTATTTTTCTGACATTTCACATTCTTAAAATGAAGTGGTGATCCTAACTGACCTAAGACAGGGAATTTTTACTAGGTTTAAATGTATTTGGCTAAGGTCTATGTAAACTTCTGACTTCAATTGTATAAAAAAAAAAAAGCGTTATTTTAAGGGAATTTAATGGGTTGTTGGTTGTCGAGTCAGTTACTATGTCTTTGCCCATATTTCATGGATATCTATCTTGATATGAAGTCAGAATATTAATGTAATTTGGCTGGCTAACTCATCGATCCTACTCTGACATCTCCCCCTCCCCGAAGTACTTGGATCTTAGGTACGCTCAAGGTTGAGTTCAGTTCAGATGTCATTGGACGTTGTGCCCTTGCTCTTGCGTCCTGGAAGAGGGAAGGCAGACTTGCTCTGAGGCTGTGTGAGGCGGCTGGTGAGCATGGTGAAGGGTTCAATGAGAGAGTTCCTCTCAGTGACGCTGACCTCCCAGAGTTTGACCTTCTCCCCCCGCGCCCACTGCTGCGCTGCCTCGTGCTCCACCTGACGAAGCTCACGCAGGTCCGTCTTGTTCCCTAGCACAATCACCATCACCTGCAGGAAGAGGGGACACTCCAACTAAACAACAATAGCATAAGGTTCTGATTTGTGTCTTGGTTGATCGTTTTTATTTTGTATTTTATGGCCACTGTGCTTCTGCTTGCTCTTTGGGGTCTAGGCCAGGTTAGAATATAAGCACTGTGACAACTGCTGATGTAAATAGGGCATTATAAATACATTTGATTGTTTTGGCCATAGACAGCTAATCAATAAAAGAAACCTGGCTCACTTGAACAGAACCACACACACTTAGCAAAGCTTAAGGAGAGTTTCAATCAATCACAATCCCAGTACCTCTTTCTTGTCTCTGGATTTGTCTATCTCCTTCTTGAGGACATCCACCTTCTTGAAGGACTCCAGGCTGTCCACGCTGTAGACCAGCACAAAGCCGTCCGCCACAGAGTAGTAGTGCTTGGGAAGGTCCAGGCCGTCGTGGAGCCCTCTGGTGTCATAGAGACGTAACTGTTCCTTCACACCGCGGTCTGTCTCCACCGACGCCACATACACATCCTCCTGGGTCTCAGTGGACTCTGAACCTTCAACAGACAGGAGACAATGGAATTCAATGGTTGTGTTCAACAGTCTGGCAGGTAGGCAGTGCTCACTCAACTCTCGGTGAAATACAGTATATATATTTGTTTCCTTTGGCTCCCTGTGGAGCGTAAGGCCACACCATGCCGGACGGTCTTTAGCAGTTCTCTGGTTTACCCCAGACCATGGTCTTAAATTCACGCCACACACAAACTTAGTTACAGATTTCAACTGCAAAAGTTGTATAGTGAAAGTACAGAACGCTGTTTTGCTCCCAATAACTGGTCATTCCAGGCTACATTTCAAATTCCCTTTTAACACTACAAGCACATTTTATACAGTGTTAATTTCTCAAATACAACCAATTCAGTCATCAACGTACCAACTGCGTGATTGCCATATAACAGCTGTTCAAGGATGGCTGTTTTTCCTACAGATGCCAAACCACACACCACAACTTTGCAGCCTTTCCCCATTTCGAATACGCGAAAACCTGTAATAGCACAAAAATAAATGTCAAATAAGTAGAAAAATGAACTACTGTAGCTGAAGCATCGTCGTCAACATCGCATCCAAAATGTACGTAGCTAGCTTGATACGATAAAACAAGTACCTTGGTGTAAGAGTTGGCCAAACGGAGAGATTACAATTATTATTGGAGTAAACTCGGTAGCTAACCAACTTTGAAGTTATTTAGCTAGCTAAAATCACAACATCCATTCTCTTTTGACAAGGAAGTTCCAATGATTTTCTGCGCATGTGCAGAGGCGAGGGGAGCGGTGAATTTTGAGAAAAATGCACTGTATAAATAACACATACATTTATTAATATGCATTAATAAATGTCAAATATAAATGTATATTACCAGCTACCAATAAGAATGGTAAAATCGACAAGTGTAGTGGACCAAATCTCAATGTACAAAAGTAAGTAGTAAATACTTTTATTTCAATCTGGTTGTGTTCTAAAATGTCAAGACCATCAAAATCCCAGGTTATTAAATGAAGTTAGGTGAAATGTATATGAAAACTATTAACATTATTGTAATAAACTACAATACCCAGGCGTATCTGACCGGAACTGTGTCACTGACGTTTTGATAAAGCATACTGGGTACGTTTTTCTTTCTTTCCGGCAGGTACGCCATCATGTAAGCTAGCATTTTATTATTTTTCAGTATGTACAATCCATTAAAAATCTGTATTAAAACATGGCCATCAGGTTGTATAGTTCTGGGGTTAGTTAACGGAATGCTTAGCTAATAACACACTACCTCCATTTCTGCTTTTTAATTTGTGAAAATATGAATATTGCATTGCGTATCCGAGGTAATGCATGGATCTTCTATTAGTCTCCTATACATTGCCTAAGAGCGAGGTTAGAAAGTTGCTAGACATTGATGTTCTGTGTTTATAAAACTATGTGCATTTGTTGCGTTACAAGTTTTACTAGTTAATATTTTAGCTTTAGAGGTTGTCTACTATGGAGTGCTAGCCGGTTAACTAGTTACCTATCCAGTGTGTAGGACTCTTTGCATGGGGGCCTACCGCGAGCCTTCTACTGCCCGAAAACGGATTTCCAGGTGGTCTAGATAGAAACAGAAATTAGCCCCAAAAGCACGTGCATGTAGACGCCAATATAATACACGCTGAATTAAATGTAACCCGAAGATGTAATTCATGACTTGATTATTTAAAGGTTACATTACGTTGTAAACAAAGTAAACGTGTTGGCTAGATAGCCAATTTGGCCATATCATTGCTTTGAATGAAGATTAGCAAATTATCGGTGCCTTACTTTCCCTCCAACTAGAGTAACGGTTAAATCCAAGTATTTAATGGTGACCATTACATATTTCTATTTGCCTTTTGTCACAGTTAATTCAACATGGGAGCGTACAAATATATACAGGAGCTATGGCGCAAGAAGCAGTCCGACGTGATGCGCTTTCTCCTGCGCGTCCGATGCTGGCAGTACCGTCAGCTCTCCGGTCTCCACCGTGCGCCTAGACCCACCAGACCAGACAAGGCGCGCAGACTGGGGTACAAGTGCAAACAAGGTGGGTGACAGGGACAATTTACGTTGACCCCCCCCTTAACAGTGCTGCTACTCCAGGGTTTATTATCAAATTGATTTATATAGCCCTTTTTACATCAGCTGATTTCTCAAAGTGCTGTACAGAAACCCAGCCTAAAACCCCAAACAGCAAGCAATGCAGGTGTAGAAGCACGGTGGCTAGGAAAAACTTCCTAGAGAGGAACCAGGCTATGAGGGGTGGCCAGTCCTCTTCTGGCTGTGCCGGGTGGAGATTATAACAGAACATGGCCAAAATGTTATAATATGGTATAATAATAATAATCACAGTAGTTGTCGAGGGTGCAGCAAGTCAGCACCTCGGGAGTAAATGTCAGTTGGCTTTTCATAGCCGATCATTAAGAGTATCTCTAGAGAGTTTAAACAGCAGGTCTGGGACAGGTAGCACGTCCGGTGAACATGTCAGGGTTCCATAGCCGCAGGCAGAACAGTTGAAACTGGAGCAGCAGCACGGCCAGGTGGACTAGGGACAGCAAGGAGTCATCATGCCATGTAGTCCTGAGGCATGGTCCTAGGGCTCAGGTCCTCCGAGAGAGCATACTTAAATTCACACAGGACACCGGATAAGACAGGAGAAGTACTCCAGATATAACAAACTGACCCTAGCCCCCGACACATAAACTACTGCAGCATAAATACTGGAGGCTGAGACAGGAGGGGTCAGGAGACACTGTGGCCCCATCCGATGATGCCCCCGGACAGGGCCAAACAGGAAGGATGTAACCCCACCCACTTTGCCAAAGCACAGCCCCCACACCACTAGAGGGATACCTTCAACCACCAACTTACCATCCTGAGACAAGGCCGAGTATAGCCTACAAAGATCTCCGCCACGGCACAACCGAAGGGGGGGCGCCAGCCCAGACAGGAAGATCACGTCTCCCTGTTATCTATGCATAGTCACTTTACCCCTACCCACATGCTCCCAAGTGGCGCAGTGGTCTAAGGCACAGCATCTCAGTGCTAGAGGCATCACAACAAACCCACTACAGACTAGGCAAGTTAAGAACAAATTCTCATTTACAGTGAGAGCCTAACACGGATGACTCTGGGCCAATTGTGTGCCGCCCTATGGGACTCCCAATCACAGCCAGTTGTGAGAGAGCCTGGAATCGAACCAGGGTCAGTAATGACATGCGGTGCCTTAGACCGCTGTACCACTCAGGAGCCCTCATGTCTGATCCGTTGGTTTGATAAGTTGAAGATGTAATATGTTATTTGTAGCTCTGTTGTCGTGATTAGACAGTAATGGTATTCCCATTGCCTGTTTGGTTTCGCAAAAACATTCAAGTCACTTATCTGTTTAGAAGTGTTGCTTCACATGAAAGGTAGACCAAGTGGTTGTGTCATTTGTTGTCTATTATTCCTTGACATGTCGCTGTCTTATGACAGGCTATGTCATCTACCGTGTCCGTGTTCGCCGTGGAGGCCGCAAGCGCCCCGTGCCCAAGGGTGCCACCTACGGCAAGCCCGTCCACCATGGTGTCAACCAGATCAAGTTTGCCCGCAGCCTCCAGTCCACTGCTGAGGTAAGAGTTTCTGAACAGGTGCATCTCCCAGGTTGTGGTCTGATTCTTATCCTTTCTCCCCAAATGTTGCATTTGCTCACTTTGTTAAGTACTTGGTAAGCATGGTATTGGTGTAAGCTTGGGCTAGTGTTTTTTTTATACAAAGATAATCTTACATCAGTCAGTATTTATTTTAAGTCCATGAGAGATAGTGAGTGAGTACGCTTCAGGGAGAAGTTACAAAGAACTGCACAAGGATGTCACAGATCTGACCTGGCTTGGCAAATCTACGCTCAATTCCAAATCTACACTTGCCTCTGCTTCTAGACCCTTGTGCCGATATGAATGCGTTGGATAGGTACAAGTCATTTCATATTGGCTCTATTTCCCTCTGAAACAAATCTCACATTCCAAATGGAACCCTTTTCATCAATAATGCATCCTCTCAATGTGGTTAATGATGCTCAACTTTTTTCCCCATCTTATCGACTATGGTGAAACCAGTCTGAAATAAGCCAATTTGTCTGAAACCACATTACAGAAAATAATGCGTCCTTTCCAAAAGTATCTTGGTTGTATTTAAAACTGTATTGTATTAAACTAAGTGAATGGTAGTCTCTTCACATTGGACTTGATGATTACTTCAATGTTGAGACAAATCCATATGTTGTGTAGCTCCATGTGTATGTGTCAGGCAGTGGGAATTTATCATTTTAGATCTTTCCCATACCTTTTTTTATTGTGTGTGTATATATATGCTAGAATTGCTCAACAGATTTGAAGGTGGCGTAACTGGGTAATACCCCTGCCGCAGGGAGCCATGCGCAGTATGGGGTTGGCAGTGCTGTCACTAGACCAGACCTCAGAACATTGCAAATCAGTAATTTACATTCATTCAAGTTTCTGAATGTGACTTGTCTGACCTGCTTGGTCTTCGGTCTCCCCAACAGGAGCGTGCTGGTCGTCACTGTGGAGGCCTGAGGGTGCTGGCCTCTTACTGGGTAGGAGAGGACTCCACCTACAAGTTCTTCGAAGTGATCCTGATCGACACCTTCCACAAGGCTATCAGACGCAACCCCGACACCCAATGGATCACCAGGCCTGTGCACAAGCACAGGGAGATGCGTGGCCTGACGTCCGCGGGCAAGAAGAGCCGTGGCCTGGGCAAGGGCCACAAGTTCCACATGACCATGGGTGGTTCCCGCCGGGCAGCCTGGAAGAGACGCAATACCCTGCAGCTGCACCGCTACCGCTAGAGGGTGTCTGTACATTTAAAGAAATAAACACATGCCTTTTTATGGTGACAAAATGTTGGTGTGGTGTGTAAGAGTTCATCATTTTGGGTGTAGAAGCTGCCATTTGATGTCTTTGGCGATAAAGGGATATAGATAGTGGTTAGTAATTAGGATACGCGAAGCTGACAGACTAGCATTTTCAGACTTGTGAAATGTGGTTTATAGAAATTCACCCTGTCAGAACTATTGATCAATATGACAGTGAGTGTAACTGATCTGAACCATTGTCTACAGTACACACTGGTTTACACCGGAGGGGTTATTCGTCATAACATCTAGATCATTCAACTCCTACCCTGTGGGTCCGGAGCCTGCTGGCTGGGTTTCTGTTGTACTTGATAAATTGTACCCACCTGGTGTCCCAGTTCTAGATCGGTCCCTGGTTAGGGGGGGGTGAATGCCGTGGAACTGGCTTTGAGTTTGGGGGCTCTAGGAATGGTTTAACAATGTGTTTTTGGGGATAATCGTTTAAGTAACCTGGGGGGCTTGACTGTTGGCACTAAGGATCACTAGTCAAACAGTGAAACTACTCTTGGTGTTGAGTGTCTATAGTCCAGGATCACCAGGAAAGGTCACATTAAATGATCTATTTAGGTCTGATATAGCAGGCAGCCTAGAGCAGAGTTTCCCAAACGGTCCTGGGTCCCCCCTAGGTGCACGTTTTGTTGTTTGCCCTAGCACTGAACAGCTGATTTAAAATAATCAATGCTGGATTTCATTTGAATCGTCTATGTGGTTTTAGGGCAAACACCAAAACGTGCAAGGGGGGGGGGCTGAGTTTAGGAAATACTGTCAGAGCAGGGCTCAACCCCCGTTCCTGGAGAGCTATTGTCCTGTAAGTTTTCTCCAGCTCTGGTCTAGCACATCTAATAATTAGCTGGTTGATAAGCTGAATTGGGTTGCTTACAATGGGTTGTAGTGAACCTACAGAACAATAGCTCTCCAGGAACAGGGACGGAGAGAACCTTCAGGACGATAGCTCTCCAGGAACAGGGTTGGAGAGAACCTCCAGGACGATAGCTCTCCAGGAACAGGGTTGGAGAGAACCTCCAGGAACAGGGTTGGAGAGAATCTTCAGGACGATAGCTCTCCAGGAACAGGGTTGGAGAGAACCTTCAGGACTATAGCTCTCCGGGAACAGGGTTGGAGAGAACCTTCAAGACGATAGCTCTCCAGGAACAGGGTTGGAGAGAACCTTCAGGGCTATAGCTCTCCAGGAACAGGGTTGGAGAGAACCTTCAGGACTATAGCTCTCCAGGAACAGGGCTGGAGAGAACCTTCAGGACTATAGCTCTCCAGGAACAGGGCTGGAGAGAACCTTCAGGACTATAGCTCTCCAGGAACAGGGTTGGAGAGAACCTTCAGGGCTATAGCTCTCCAGGAAGAACCTTCAGGACGATAGCTCTCCAGGAACAGGGTTGGAGAGAACCTTCAGGACGATAGCTCTCCAGGAACAGGGTTGGAGAGCCACAACTGAGAAGTTGAAGTGGGACAGCATCTGGAACAGGAGTGTCGAACTCATTCCACTGGGGGCTGAGTGTACAGGTTTTTATTTTTTATTTCACTTAAGACCTAAACAACCAGGTGAGGGGTTCCTTACTAATTAGTGACCTTAATTCATCAATCAAGTACAAGGGTGGATCGAAAACCTGCACAAACTTGGCCGTCTGTGGAATGAGTTTGACGTGATCTGGAGGATGGCTGGTTTGAGTCCCATGTCAGAAGGAAACATCTGATTTCCAAGATAATAGAAAGTATAATTTTCTCATTTGATCAAATCTATTTTTCCATCAACTGACAATGTATGGTGTAGTATACTGATGGGCTAAGTGCTAGATTGATTATAACATCTCAACTGGAAGAAATTTAAGTTAGACTAAAAACACCTTAAATAAGACATATTAGTCTGCTCTACGTAAATCACAAATTTACAGCTAAATAGTAAAGTAACACAATGATGTGAAGCACTGCCCCCCCATCCCCCTTAATCTTCTGTTGCACCACTACTCAGTTCTAAGTAAAGACAATACTTCAAAGACGATACACTGTCTGAAAGGACTCAAAAGCTAGAGCAGCAAGGGGGTTGAGTTAGAGAACAATGGTCATTTATAGAACTTTCTCACATTTCTCCCAGGCCCATTGTTATTACACACATTTAGATGGGGAAAGAGAACGGCAGTGTTCAGGTCGCCCATGATCTGTGACCTGGTGACCAAAATTCCACCGAAACTGGAGAATGGGTGAGGAGGCATGTTCTCTACTTTTTTCCGGGTGGTAGCAGAAGAAACCAGGGAAATGGGAGCTGGTCAGTACAAGTCTCCCTTGGGATATGGCTGTGCCAAACCCATGAAGGCTGCTTGGTACAGTGGGGTGGTGATTACCATGTCTGTCAGACAACTAAGTGATGCAGAAAATCTGCAAAACGAACTTCATATTCTCTTATTCAAATCAATGTGTGTTACTGTTGAATTTGAAGTGAACTTCCATTGTTCTCAGAGTTGTGGAATGTCTTCATTCTACTTAAATGTCTCTCCTCGTTCTTGCACTGACCTTCGTTGAAAAGCTAGGTAGCCACATTATTTTTGTCGACAACTATGACAAGGAAGTGTGTGGGAGATACGGTGAAACAGCTCATGTCAGTCAGTTTGACCCGTTCTGAGACAGACGGTACTGCTGGATAAATGAGGTGGTTCATCTCCGTTCAACCAAGGTGCATGGATTCAGGAACAGGATGCTGGAGTAAGGTCACATAACTACTCTATTTCATTGATGTCACATAGGACAACTACTTCATTATTTTTCTCCTTGGTTAGCTATATGAAAACACTAGTGTACTTGGTTAGCTATATGAAAACACTAGTGTACTTGGTTAGCTATATGAAAACACTAGTGTACTTGGTTAGCTATATGAAAACACTGTGTTTCAAACACACATGTAGACCTACACACAAATATCTACATTTTGCCCTCGTTCCTGAGTAAAAAAAACAAGCTGTTATGTGTGTGTGTCATTCTGAATGTGTCTGTCCTCATGTTGCCTCCCCTCTCTGTGGCCTCTGCCTCACCCAGTTTAGCTCAAGTGGAGGTGAAACACAGGTCACCATGATACTATAGCAAGCCTTACCTAGGTAGGTGTGTTATAACTTGTAGCAGTAGTTAGCAAGTGTGCCTGTGTGCTGTTCTCCATAGAGAGCATTCTTTCCCCATTCATTTTCCCTATAGGTATGGTTGAACAAACCAGAGGTAACTGATTTCCGGGTTTGAGGGCTACAAGCTTGCGTGCTCTATTACACACATGAAATAGTTGAATTATTATTAATAACGAAAAAAAATGTTAACATTAAAAAATATATGTTTTGTACTGTGTAAAGAAGCCTTTGCTGCCAATGTGAGAATGCTTTTTATGCATTTTAAACTGCTGCTGTATTACATTCCTGAAATCCTGAAAGCTCAATGTCTGGGAAAAATCTTCTAATTATTTCAGATTTTATGCTTCAGTGCATTCAATTTGTTGGATAAATGTTGTTTTTGCTGCTATACTATAGGCAAAAGACTCATTTTTATTCATGTTCCATTTTCCCAATCCATTTCTGAAACGTTGGAACCCATCAGCAATAAATCCTCACACCGCTTTTGTGTCTGAGAACTTGTCAAGGATGTACTACATTGCTCACAGTGGCATTGAGACAAGATGGTAGTATTTTTAAATGCATGCATGCACTCTTTGCATCTATATGTGTCAATAGGAACTACTTTTCTATATGAATTCACTCAATGTGAGATCCCAAGAGCCCCTCCTCCCCATTTCTCCCGCCACCAGTAGTTGATCTAGAAGTGTTGGAGAGACTACGGAAAGATAGGGAGGGTGATGATCCATCTGATTTGTTGAAGAGATGACTGGTTACTGTGTGTCAGGATTTTGTGGCCACTTGCACAGAAGGTTCAAAAGATCCAAGGACAGGATGTACTGGGTCAGCATTTGTAGTGCAGGAATGTGGGGTGGAAGTCAGGAAACATATTACAGATCATCTGGCTGTATATACGGTGGAGCTGATGGCCGTACTGTTGGCCTTACAGTGGGTGGGCGAAGTGAAGCCAGACAGCGTAGTTATTCAGTGTTAATGAGTCTCCAGTCCTTTAGCTCACGTAGCAGACAATACCTGCTTTATGAGGTGCTACAAACACATGGCAGGATTAGACAGATGGGTACACAGATAAGATTCACTTGAGTCCCAGTCCATGTGGGGGTGGAGGGGAACGAGGCAGTTGGTGTACTGGCTAAACAAGCACTTAGTAGTGGGGATGTTGATGTTGTAGTTTCAATGAACAAGGCAGAGGCAAAAAGCCTGATATGGACAGTGATGGTGCAGAAATGGCAGGAGCAGTGGAATGCTAAGGGCAGGCATTTATTTAAAGTACAGAGGAAAGTCGGGTAGGGAAGGACGGCAGGAAGGGACAGAAGAGAGGAGGCTATTTTTACAAGATTAAGGGTTACGTGTGTGTGCCATTCTGAATGTGTCTGTCCTCACGTTGCCTCCCCTCTGAGGCCTCTGCCTCACCTCTTGGACACGAGGATCCCCTTTCTCCTAACATTGCCTATCTGGCCTAAATGTTTAAATTTAGGCCACAGTGAGAGTGTAGGCTAGTTGAATAAGACCTTAAATGTGATAGGAAAGCATCCAACAGGAAAGTGTGATTATTGCCAGGAAACGGAGACCGTGGAGCATGTACTGCTACAAGGTGGGCAGAGAGAGGCTGAGATCTAGTATGAGGGAGAAAGAGGTACAGGAAATTAGTTTAAAGACTGTATTGAGTAGAATGGCATTAGATATAGTCTCAAATATTTAAAAAATATACAATTAAGAGCAACAGTGCTGGCAGGTAGGATTTAGTGCCAGAGATTGTAACATTCTCTGTTTCAAGGAAACATGGCTCACTCAGGATATGTTATCAGAGTCGGTACAGCAACCCGGTTTCTTCATGCATCGCGCCGAAACAGAAACAAACATCTCTGGTAAGTAGAAGGGTGGGGGTGTATGCCTTATGATTGACAACTCATGGTGTAATCATAACAACATACAGGAACTCAAGTCCTTTTGTTCACCTGACCTAGAATTCCTTACAATCAAATGCCGACCGCATTATCTTCCAAGAGAATTCTCTTCGATTATGGTCACAGCCGTACTTCACTGGACTCTATATAAACTGGAAACCATACATCCTGGGGCTGCATTTATTGTATCTGGGGATTTTAACAAAGCTAATCTGAGAACAAGGCTTCCTAAATTCTATCAGCATATCGAATGCGCGACAAGAGCTGGTAGCATTCTGGATCATTGCTACTCTAACTTCCGCAATGCATACAAAGCCCTCCCCTGCCCTGCCTTTGGCAAATCTGACCATGACTCCATTTTGTTGCTCCCGACCTATAGACAGAATCTAAAACAGGAAACTCCCGTGCTCAGGTCTATCCAACGCTAGCCTGACCAATCGGATTCCACGCTTCAAGATTGCTTCGATCACGTGGACTGGGATATGTTCCAGATCGCCTCAGACAACAACATTGATGTGTACGCTGACTCAGTGTGCGAGTTTATTAGCAAGAGATGTCGTACCCACTGTGACTATTAAAACCCTCCCTAACCAGAAACCGTGGATTGATGGCAGCATTTGCGCAAAACTGAAAGCGCAAACCACCACTTTAAAATCATGGCAAGGCGATTGGAAACATGACCAATTACAAACAGTGCAGCTATTCCCTCCGCAAGGCAATCAAACAACCAAAGCGTCAGTATAGAGACAAGGTAGAGTCGCAATTCAATGGCTCAAACACGAGACATATGTGGCAGGATCTACAGTCAATCACGGATTACAAAAAGAAAACCAGCCCCGTCACAGACATCGGCGTCTTTCTCCCAAACAATTTATTTGCTCGCTTTGAGGACAATACAGTGCCACTGACCCGGCCCGCTACCAAAGTCTGTGGGCTCTCCTTCTCCCTGGCCAACGTGAGTAAAACATTTAAACATGTTAACCCTTGCAGGGCTGCCGGCCCAGACGGCATCCCTAGCCGTGTCCTCAGGGCATGCGCAGACCAGCTGGCTGGTGTGTTTACGGACATATTCAATCAATCCCTATCCCAGTCTGTTGTCCCCACATGCTTCAAGATGGCCACCATTGTTCCTGTTCGCAAGACAGCTAAGGTAACTGAACTAAATGACTAGAAGTTGCACTCACTTCTGTCATCATGAAGTGCTTTGAGAGACTAGTCAAGGATCATATCACCTCCACCCTACTTGATACCCTAGACCCACTCCAATTTGCTTACCACCCCAATGGGTCCACTGACGGTGCAATCGTCATCACACTGCACACTGCCTTATCCCATCTGGATAAGAGGAATACCTATGTAAGAATGCTGTTCATTGACTTCAGCTCAGCATTTAACACCATAGTACCCTCCAAACTCGTCATTAAGCTCGAGACCCTGGGTCTACACCCTGCCCTATGCAACTGGGTCCTGGACTTTCTGACGGGCCGCCCCCCAAGTGGTGAAGGTAGGAAACAACATCTCCACCCCGCTGATCCTCAACACTGGGGCCCCACAAGGGTGCGTTCTCAGCCTTCTCCTGTACTCCCTTTTCACCCCTGACTGCGTGGCCATGCACGCCTCCAACTCAATCATCAAGTTTGCAGATGACACTACAGTGGTAGGCTTGATTACCAACCACGACGAGACGGCCTACAGGGAGGAGGTGAGGGCCCTCGGAGTGTGGTGTCAGGGAAATAACCTCTCACTCAACGTCAACAAAACAAAGGAGATGATCGTGGACTTTAGAAAACAGCAGAGGGAGCACCCCCCATCCACATCGACAGTACAGTAGTGGGGAAGGTGGAAAGTTTTAGGTTCCTCGGCGTACACATCACGGACAAACTGAAATGGTCCACCCAGACAGCGTGGCGAAGAGGGCCCAACAGCACGTCTTCAACCTCAGGAGGGTGAAGAAATTTGGCTTGTCACCTAAAAAAACTCACAAACTTTTACAGATGCACAATTGAGAGCATCCTGTCGGGCTGTATCACCGCCTGGAACGGCAACTGCACCGCCCACAACCGCAAGGCTCTCCAGAGGGTAGTACGGTCTGCACAACGCGGGGGCAAACTACCTGCCCTCCAGGACACCTACAGCATCCGATGTCACAGGAAGGCCAAAAAGATCATCAAGGACAACAACCACCCGAGCCACTGCCTGTTCACTCCGCTATCATCCAGAAGGCGAGGTCAGTACAGGTGCATCAAAGCTGGGACCGAGAGACTAAAAAACAGCTTCTATCTCAAGGCCATCAGACTGTTAAACTGCCATCACTAACATAGAGAGGCTGCTGCCATTATACAGACTCAATCTCTGGCCACCTTAATAAATGGACTTAATAAAGGTGTCACTTTAAATACACCACTTTAATAATGTTTACATATCCCACATTATTCATCTCATATGTATATACCGTTCTATACCATCTACTGCATCTTGCCTGTGCCGCACGGCCATCGCTCATCCATACATTTATATGTACATATTCTTATTCACCCCTTTACATTTGTGTGTATACGGTAGTTTTGTGAATTTGTTATATTACTTACTGCATCGTCGGAACTAGAAGCACAAGCATTTCGCTACACTCGCATTAACATTTGCTAACCATGTGTATGTGACCAATACAATTTGATTTGAGTTTCTCCTCGTCTCTGGCCCACACTCCAGTACAGTAGATGGCGGTAATGCACCAAAACGTTGGATGCCAACCGCCGATAAACCCCACCAAAGAAGAAGAATAGCAGCTCGAGTCGAGAGCTCAACTCGGAACTGTCGTCCAGCGAATAATAACGTTCTACTCTTTGCTACCAGAGCTATCGTTTCCTTCGAGAAAATACAAATTTTTATGCTATAGCTATTAATATGCTTAGGCCTATCTTTAGTCTTCAGAAAAGAGACATCAGACGGACAGCTTTTTTGAGCGCTCTACGAAAAAGAATAATATACGGAATTCCGAACGTTCGATTCATTCTGAAGCGAAACAATTGGCTACTATCTATTGTTTGATTCGGGGCGTGTTTTCAACCAAACGGATACAGTTTAGTTTACGTCAATTGTTTGGAACGTTGGTGATCGTCAACTATCACGACGGGAAATCAATCTGATTAGCAACAGTTGCCGTTGAGCGATAGCTGTCATCTATGAAACTAGTAGGACTACGTGCATTTGCCGACTATTTTCTGAACGCTTCAATTCATTGATCAAAAACATCAACCAGTGACGTAAAAAGTTGGTGAAAACAAGATAAGAAACACGTCATCAGACTAAAGGTCCAAATAAGGGGATTTCAGAAGTCAGAGCACATGGAATCTACAAAAGCAGGTAAAATGATCATATTCTGCTCAATACGTTTATAAAGATGTATGTGTAGGCCTCTAGCCTATTTTAGTGTCTACAGTTTAACCGTTTGACTTTGCATCTTGATAGTGTATTTCATTAGACCACAACTTAGATTAATATTACAACTTTAACAGGCTACTTGTCAGAATCCTGGTTTTAAAGAGTTTTGTGATGTTTTGAATTAAAACATGAGCAAATTGTATTACAGTGAACTGCTCATACATGTTATATTTTTCTTACTGTAATGAGCCTTAATTAAAACTGGGTTAAAGTGGGTTAGGAGTGCCATTGAAGGTGTTGTTATTTTAGTATTGGTATGCTGGAACAGTGTTGCAGGTCCCTTTTCTCACATGCACGGGTCGTTGGCCATGTGCGACTCTGTATACGATCTCTCTGATTGGCTGAGGAGCCCTGTGGCGTGTATACCTCCTTCTTTAAATGCTCCTTTGCGTCCTCTGGTTGGTGGAGAAGTGCTGTGACGTAAATATTGCATAATTCTGCCAAAGATAATGCACTGCGAGTTGGTGTGGATACACGTGAAACTGCATGCAGTTATAGGTTTGCAGCAATGTAAACTGACACAGTTTTCTACCACTGGGTTTCTTGAGAAAACATGTCCGTTCCAGGTAGGGGCGGGTTCCAAAAATGAGCTTCGTCAGTCTAGTAAAATTATAATTGATTGGCCAAGAGTTTCACAACCTAATCATCTATTCATTATGTAAGTCACCCTTATTTGGAATGGGTTTGCTATGGGATTTCTTGTGCTTTATGAATGTTGAAAAGAGGGCAGCTGTAGCTATTGAGATTATTTTAGAATTTGCTGAAACTTCTGTAATGCAGTTCGATCAACAAGGAATTTACAGACGGCCAACTCATGAACACATCAATTACCTTGACATTGACTCTGTACCGGTACCCCCTGTATATAGCCCCACTATTGTTATTTACTGCTGCTCTTTAATTATTTGTTATTCTTATCTCTTACATTTTTAGGTATTTTCTTAAAACTGCATTGTTGGTTAAGGGCTTGTAAGTAAGCATTTCACTGTAAGGTCTACAACACCTGTTGTATTCGGCACATGTGACAAATTACATTTTATTTAGTACCATAAGGCCACACAACATTTGGCAGGCATTAATCGCTTGCTTCATGAAGCAATCTGTCAATGTTGGCCCTGACCCTGCTTCTTGATTGAATGACGATGAGCTTCCCTCTTGAGCCATATGTGTGTGAGTTGAAGTGTAGCCAGGCTATTCTCCACACACCCTGCTGAAACTGGCATTATGTAACAGGGGTGTTATCTAACCAGAATGTAGGAAGAGAAACGAGGTCAGCCTGATCTGACAAAAGGGGGGTGATAAAACAGAGCGGTTCCTGGGCGGGTGGTCGGCCTCTCTTCCTGGCTGAGAGCCACTCTGCACAGGGTTGCCAGGTCTAGCTGAAATTTCTTGCCCAAGACAACTCAAAACCTGCCCACGAGGCCTAAAAACTAGCTCAAAAATGTTTTTCGCTGCAAGAGAGCTGCCACATTTAGCCAATAAACCCTTTTCCCATAACTTTATTGAGCAAATTAAGAAGGATTTCTCGATTTAACTTACTAACAACCTAAGAAGGCCAGCAGCATACCACCCTGCATCCCACTGCTGGCTTGCTTCTGAAGCTAAGCAGGGTTGGTCCTGGTTGGTCTGTGCATGGGAGACCAGATGCTGCTGGAAGTGGTGTTGGAGGCCAGTAGCAGGCACCGTTTCCTAGTCTAAAACAAATATCCCATAGCCCCAGGGCAGTGATTGGGGACATTGCCTTGTGTCGGGTGCCATCTTTCGGGTTGGGATGTTAAACGGGTGTATTGACTAGAGGTCGACCGATTAATCGGAATGGCCGATTAATCGGGGACGATTTCAAGTTTTCATAACAATCGGAAATCGGTATTTTTGGGCGCCGATTATTTTTAAAAATATATATATATATTTTTTTACACCTTTATTTAATCTTTATTTAACTAGGCAAGTCAGTTAAGAACACATTCTTATTTACAATGACGGCCTAGCGGGGCAGAACGACAGATTTTTAACCTTGTCAGCTCGGGGGATCTAATCTTGCAACCTTACAGTTAACTAGTCCAATGCTCTAACACAGTGGTTCTTAACCTTGTTGGAGGTACTGAACCCCACCAGTTTCATATGCGCATTCACCGAACCCTTCTTAATTGGAAAAATAAAATATGATTTTTTCAAATTCAAAACATAGGTATATATTTTACTGGTGCACAAAATGAACTGTACATCAACACCGTGTGTTCAAAGAACAAAATCATCAAAACATGATTTTCACACAAAAACATAATAATGAATATTTACTGCAAATCAGTGTGACTTCTGCTGTTGCCTTTCAGAGACCAGTTCAGAAATGCGCGGCTTCACCTTGGCAAGTGCCACTCTCATGTCATTTTCGCAACAAAGTCTGTTCCTTTTCTTCGTTTTTATGTCCAGCATCCTCAAAAAGGATTGCTCGCAAAGATATGTTGTAACAAACGGTATGAAAATCTCCAGAGCTTTCTTAGCAATAACAGGGTACGTTACCATTTGTTGACACCAAAACGTTGAAAGCGTTGTTGTTCTGAAGAGTTGCTGTTGAACCTGGCTCTGCTGAATTTCAATGATTTCATCGAGGTATTCATCATTGACATCTGTTGTCTCAACACTAAACGTGAACGGCTGTCTCACCCATGCTGGATATGACTCTCTTGTAGGGAAGTATCCGTCGAGAGACTTTGCAAGCTCATCTAAGTGCGTGGCAATTGCTTGCTTCAGTTCCGCGGGTACAGAAATGTCTCCGATTCCAGGGGAAAGTTTGCGAAGTTATCGTTCTCTGTTCGTCGTTTCCATAACGGTAGCTTTTTTTGAAAAGCCTTCAGGTTTTCCTTCGATGATGTTGACTCCACCGCCCTGCATCTTTTGATTTAGATGATTGAGAGCTGCGAAGATATCAGCCATGTACGCTAAAATGAGAATGAACTCAGAATTTTTGAAGCAATCTGCATGACAATGTTGGTGCTCTTGCAAAAACAGGGCTAATTCCACACGCACGGCAAAAACACGATTCAGCACCTGTCCCCGGGATAACCACCGAACGTTAGAATGGTACAGAAGTACCTCGAATTCAGAGCCCATTTCTTTACACAGCTCACTGAAGATGCGGTGCCTCAGAGCACTAGTTCGCACATAGTTCTGGAGCTCCGTCCGAACGAACTGCAGAAACCATATCCCACAAAAGATTGTTGTCTTTGAAGAAGTCATCCACAAGTTTCTTCACATCGGCTGCCTTAGTTGTTGTTGTAAGAGGCTTACAAAATAAAAAATCTTCCTTTATCACGTCGTCTTTCACATAGCGCACAAATACAGCAAGCTGGCTTAGATTGGAAACGTCTGTGGTCTCGTCGAGTTGAAGGCTGAATTTTGCCGGGCTTGAAATCAGATCTGCAACTACTTGAGCCAAGATGTCTTTGGTCATGTCCTCTATTCTGTCGCTGATGGTGTCATTTGAAAGAGGAATTTGGGATAACTTAACTTCAGCCTCTTTTCCCAGCATGATATTCGCCATCTTCAACACAGCTGGTTTTATGAGTGTTTCACCAATGGTGTGTGGTTTGCCCTGCTTTGCGATCAGGTAAGCAACTTCGTACGATTCTGTGAGGATCGGTTTGTTGATGGGTACAAAGCCGAGAACAGGCAGAGTAGCCTTTTCATCGAATCTGGCTCTCTTCACCTTGAATTCAGCGAGCGTTGTGTTCTTGTATTTTCCATCTCCATGCAGCTTAAGGAAGTGTTCTCTTAGTTTTGCCGGTGCTAGACTAGAATTGCTCAACTTGGCATTGCAAATCATGCAGTTAGGACGCTGACTCCCATCACGTTCCGTTATACATGTGAATCCATATTGTACATATTCGTCCGACCACTTTCTTTTTTTGCTCGACATAGTAAGTATGAAGGGATTAAAATATTAAGAAAGAAATCACAAGACGTACCATCACGACAGTCACAAGTCGACTACTGAGCGCACCAAATTCCCTGCAGCACAGATAGGCCAAGCGATGTAGCGTGATCACCTGCAGCCAATGATGGCCAAGCGGGGCGTGTCATCACGAATCATATGAGTCGGATGTGTGTCTTGACCTCCGCCGAACCCCTGAGACTGACTCACCGAACCCCTGGGGTTCGATTGAACCCAGGTTAAGAACCACTGCTCTAACACCTGGTTACATTGCACTCCACGAGGAGCCTGCCTGTTAGCGAATGCAGTAAGCTAAGGTAAGTTGCTAGCTAGCATTAAACTTATCTTATAAAAAACAATCAATCAATGACTGTTATTGCTCCAATGTGTACTTAACCATAAACATCAATGCCTTTCTTAAAATCAATACACAAGTATATATTTTTAAACCTGCATATTTAGCTAAAAGAAATCCAGGTTAGCAGGCAATATTAACCAGGTGAAATTGTGTCATTTCTCTTGCGTTCATTCCACGCAGAGTCAGGGTATATGCAACAGTTTGGGCCGCCTGGCTCTTTGCGAACTAATTTGTCAGAATTTTACGTAATTATGACAACATTGAAGGTTGTGCAATGTAACAGGAATATTTAGACTCATGGATGCCACCCGTTAGATAAAATACGGAACGGAATAAACGTTTTGTTTTCGAGGTGATAGTTTCCGGATTAGTCAAAGGTATATGGTTTAGAGAAATAGTCGACGCGTTATAATTCCTGTAATAACTTGCGGCTGAATTTGAAAGGGGTTCCTTCGTTATTTTACCGTTCATGTCTTCCATAGAGAATGTCTTGATCTACTTCAAATAAGGTCTGTGTTTCGTGCAGACTTAAACCGCCTCGACGTTTTGATTCCCGTGTAAATCTCACTAGGATAAGGTAACGTTTGTCAACATTTTCATAAATCCACTCTACACAATTTTTTATCTTCCCTTATATTTAGCCAATATTGATCAGAGTTACCTTGTCCTATGGATATCTACACAGTTATAAAATTGGCACGGTGATGTATGCCTACACGAAACACAGACCTTATTTTAAGTGAATCTAAAAATATCCTATGGAATAAATGAAGGAACCGCTTTTCAGATTTTGCTAGAAAGTGTCATGGGAATTATGACTCGCACTTTGGTGGTCAATTCTTACCATGCCCATTATTAAAATAGGATTTCCTGCATATAGAAATTAAAGTTTTTGTTTTCAACATTCATCACAGGTAACTTAAACTCTATTTTTATTCAAACAGTTGAGAGTATTTGTCTCCTAAGCAGACTCTTCAGTATCATTGTCACTTCAGAGCTGTGTGTGTATTTATGTATTATATTAAGTTAAAATAAAAGTGTTCATTGTTCATTCAGTATTGTTGCAATTGTCATTATTACAAAAGTGTGTGTGTGTGTGTGTGTGTGTGCATGATATATACTGTATATATAGATTTAAAAAATAAAAAAAATCGGCCGATTAATCGGTATCGGCTTTTTTTGTCCTCCAATAATCGGTATCGGTATCGGCATTGAAAAATCATAATTGGTCGACCTCTAGTACTGACTCTCTGTGGTCACTAAAGATCCCATGGCACTTATCGTAAGAGTAGGGGTGTTAACCCCGGTGACCTGGCTAAATTGCCAATGTGGCCTTCATACCATCATGGCCACCTAATCATCCCCATCATGGCTCATTCATGGCTCATTCATCCCCATCTTGGCTCATTCATCCTCCTCTCCCCTGTAATTATTCCCAAGGTCGTTGTTGTAAATGAGCATGTGTTCTCTGTCAACTTACCTGGTATAATAATAAAAAGCAACATTTGGTTTTCCATCAAAATTATAATTATTGTGAGCTAATGTGACTAAAATAATTTGAATATTTGTTTTTTATTATTTTTGTAGTTTCTATAACTAGGCAAGAATGTCGCAAGAGAAAAGATAATTCAGCCTTATTAAACTTTTAAAATATATTTATATTTGAGATTCTTCAAAGTGGCCACCCTTTGCCTTGATGACAGCTTTGCACACCCTTGGCATTCTCTGAACCAGCTTCACCTGGAATGCTTTTCCAACAGTCCTGAAGGAGTTCCCACATATGCTGAGCACTTGTTACCTGCTTTTCCTTCACTCTGCGGTCCAACTCATCCCAAACCATCTCAATTGGGTTGAGGCCAGGTGATTGTGGAGGCCAGGTGATTGTGGTGGCCAGGTCATCTGATGCAGCACTCCATCACTCTCCTTCTTGGTAATATAGCCCTTCTTGGTCAAATAGCCCTTACACAGCCTGGAGGTGTGTTTTGGGTCATTGTCCTGTTGAAAAACAAATGATAGTCCCACTAAACGCAAATCAGATGGGATGGTGTTTCGCTGCAGAATACTCTGGTAGCCATGCTGGTTAAGTGTGCCTTGAAATTTAAATAAATCCCAGACAGTGTCACTAGTAAAGCACCATCACACCTCCTCCTCCATGCTTCACAGTGGGAATCACAACTGCGGAGATCATCTGTTTAGCTACTCTCACCAAAAATCTCAAATTTGGACTCATCAGACCAAAGGACAGAATTCCACCAGTCTAATGTCCATTGCTCGTGTTTCTTGGTCCAAGCAAGTCTCTTCTTCTTATTGGTGTCCTTTTAGTAGTGGTTTCTTTGCAGCAATTCAATCATTGAGGCCTGATATACACAGTCTCCTCTGAACAGTTGATGTGGAGATGTCTGTCACTTGAACTCTGTGAAGCATTTATTTGGGATGCAATTTCTGAGGCTGGTAACTCTAACGAACTTATCCTCTGCAGCAGAGGTAACTGTGTCTTCCTTTCCTGTGGCGGTCCTCATGAGAGCCAGTTTCATCATAGTGCTTGATGTTTTTTGCGACTGCACTTGAAGAAACTTCTGTACACCACTCCTACCTTGTCACAACACACCTGTTAATTGAAATGCATTCCAGGTGACTACCTCATGAAGCTGGTTGAGAGAATGCCAAGAGTGTGCAACGCTGTCATCAAGGCAAAGGGTGGCTACTTTGAAAAATCTAAAATATATTTTGATTTGTTTAGCACTTTTTTTGGTTGCTCCATGATTCCATATGTGTTATTTCATGGTTTTGATGTCTTCACTATTTTTCTATAATGTAGAAAATAGTAAAAATAGAGAAAAACCCTTGAATGAGTAGGGGTCCAAACTTTTGACTGGTACTGTAAATTAACTGAATAGGCCTATGCTTGGCAGACAGTGTTTAATAACACAAGGCTACAACAACAATAATAAACTGAAGTTATGGGCTATTTATTAAATCCGTTTGCCACCTCCAGGGAAACTACACAAGTGAAACAAATGTTCACTTTGCATTGGCTACAGTGAAATCGTCATTTCAACATATTTGTTTAAAATGTTAGGCTACAGTAGCCAACATAGGCATAGAAATGAATAGGCTGGGGGGGCTCCCGGGTTAGCGTGCACTGCGCCCGGCCCGCCACAGGAGTCGCTGGAGCGCGATGAGACAAGGATATCCCTACCGGCCAAACCCTCCCTAACCCGGACGACGCTAGCCCAATTATGCTTTTCCCCACGGACATCTCGGTCGCGGGATGTGCTAGCTGCGCGCGCAGCCGGCCGCGACCGGGAGGTCCGTGGGGCGACGCATAATTGGGCTAGCGTCGTCCGGGTTAGGGAGGGGTTGGCCGGTAGGGATATCCTTGTCTCATCGCGCTCCAGCGACTCCTGTGGCGGACCGGGCGCAGTGCGCGCTAACCAAGGGAGCCAGGTGCACGGTGTTTCCTCCGACACATTGGTGCGGCTGGCTTCCGGGTTGGAGGCGCGCTGTGTTAAGAAGCAGTGCGGCTTGGTTGGGTTGTGCTTCGGAGGACGCGTGGCTTTCGACCTTCGTCTCTCCCGAGCCCGTACGGGAGTTGTAGCGATGAGACAAGATAGTAATTACTAGCGATTGGATACCACGAAAATTGGGGAGAAAAGGGGAGAAAAATTTATTTAAAAAAAAGAAGAAATGAATAGGCTAATTGATGGCCAGCAGATGCAACTGTATCATTCTCCACATTTTAATGTCAGTTTCATTGTGGACCTTTCCCTATAACAGAAGCACGCAAGGGAGTTCACTTGAAATTTCTACTCGCCCAGCGCTGGAGACCCAAGAACTGAGCATGTGTAAAACCTTTAGCTTGATATGCTTTTCAATAAGTCAAGTCTACATTAGAATGCAGTTTCAACCAATGTCCCAGCACATTTTTCTAATGGGCTCTAAGTGCCTAAAGTCATTTTCCTGTGCTTTGTCACCGTTATTTCGTGATGAGTGTCAGTATGTTTTCTGGAAAAAAGGTTGGAAATATGTTTTCTAGAAAAAGGGTTGGAAATGGATGTCTCCATAACGACAATCTAAATAGCCTACCTACAACTGGTAAAAAGTTGTCACAACGCATGCTGCTCTGTCTGATCTCACTCACGAGACTCGGCTGTCTGCTGCAGTGCTCAGTCTCAACACACCCCACCCAAAATATGAATCTTTTTTGGACTACGAATTCCAGATCCTTCCCTTCTGAAACAACATGAATTCAAATTCCTTTCAAACACTCTCTATTTATAAGGTCATGTAAAATCATTGTTCTTTGTGTAACTTGAACCTCTGCTACCCCAGCAGCCAGCCCTATACATAGAGATAACAGTATAATATGTGTTATATTTAATTATATGAAATTATCAGCCTAATCATCATGTCTGTCTCTCCACTAGGGGGTGTAATAGCCTACATCAGCTCCTCCAGCCCTGAGTCATGTCATAGTGACTCAAATGACTGCTACAACTCCTCCTCCCTGACACACAACTCCTCCCACAGCTGTCGCCAGGGCAACGTGGTGGACACGCCCCTAACCATGGCAGGTCTCCCACTGGCCCATACTACAGCAAAGACCAGTGCAAAATGCAGCATTACTAGTGAGTGGTTTCTCTGCTGTGCAATAACTTGAATGTCTATTCAGTTACTATTGCAATAATGGTCCCTTGGCTTTGGGTATGAATACAATCTGTTGAATTTAATTTAAAGAGGCATTGCGTCAGTGAGTGCAGATGAGATGTTTTGCCTCTGTGTTTTCGCAGAAATCAACGGCCTGGTGCTGCTGTGTAAGGTGTGTGGAGATATTGCATCTGGATTCCACTATGGGGTCCATGCCTGTGAGGGCTGCAAGGTGAGAACACACAGACTGACACAGACTGACACACACACACACACACCTAATCAATGTTGTGCCTCAATGCCATAGTTAAGGTGAGAGAGCAAGGGCAATGACATAATGGGACGGTAGCCTAACAGGGTCAAATCATCGAACTCAGAATGCTTCTTCCTTATTTTTAACCACAGCCTCTCTCCTCTCTTAATGACCTAGTTCTGCTGTCAAAGCTCTGTGAACTAGCAAGTCTCCCGACAAACTCTGACTCACTAGTGTGTCTGTCTGTGTGTGTATAGGGTTTCTTCCGTCGGAGCATCCAGCAGAACATCCAGTATAAGAAGTGCCTGAAGAACGAGAGCTGTGCCATCATGAGGATCAACAGGAACCGCTGCCAGCAGTGTCGCTTCAAGAAGTGTCTGCTGGTCGGCATGTCCAAGGACTGTAAGTTCCTATTACCTTCTATAACTACATCCCCTCTCCTGTCACAATAATACATGGTTTATTACCGTTCTCGTGGGTTGTCATGGGTTACATAAGTATGTAGTTGAGAAAAAAGTAGATGAAGAAAAGTATCGGTTTGTTCGATTTTTAACAAGGATTTACAGTATTTGATCATTATCTGTAGACTAGCATACCTATCAGCAAAGATCATTTTAATAGGTGTTGGAGGTAATTAAAGCCTGGTGAACACTACACGATTTAGCTGTCCAAGACAACTTTTTGAGATCGGAGCCAAAAATCCCCATATCGTTGCGTCACCGACGCTCGTTTAATGTGAGCGGGTCAAAGACGCAATCTGAAGGCTACCGATCTCGTCTTTGAGCAGTCCCAGACAAAATCTGCAATGCTCTTGTAGTGTGAGATTTGAAATGACACGTTTTGAGAACGGTGATCAGCAATAGCCAATGAGAGTTCGCCAGAGAAGAAGCCAGTGAGATGATGATGTTGTTTGGCGTCACCCAGAATGTGTAGACTCTGTAGCAGGAGCGATGACTACTACTAGTATGTGTTTATACTTGCCTTTAACCAAAGCCAAAGTGTCAAATTGTCACAGCTCTGAAGTTCACAATCAATGATATTCAATTCAAAATGTTTCCTAGATATTTCAACTCTATATGGCAAGCGTGAATGACTGAACGTTTGAGGCTGCTTTGAGCCATAGCTCATAGCTACATTAAATCTAGTCACATCATTGTTTTGGCGAGACGGCGTGGTATTGAGAATCCTCACGACAAAGTGAAGAGTCTTGTAGTGTGTGACCACCGTCTGTGCCACATTGTTAAGTGTTAGGATTTTGAAAGTCGTGTAGTGTCCACCCGTGTTAAACCTTGTCTCCTACCTCTTTCCTCTAATAGCTGTGCGTTTCGGCCGCATCCCAAAGCGTGAGAAGCAGCGCATGCTGCTAGAGATGCAGAGTGCCGTGAACAACATGATGAACAACAACAGCCAGCTACACAGCCAGCTCCACGGCAACACCCCCCTCCCCCTGGCCAATCAGCCTCAGGTGCCGGCCTGCCCTGGGGAGCCCCGCCCCCAAGATGTTGACTCTGGTTTAGGCTCCGCCTCTTCCTCCACCTCTCCCGCCGCTTCCCCCGGATCCAACCAATCAGAGGAGCCCAAACATCACCCAGAGTCTGCGGTCGCCATGGATACAAGCCCAAGCCCTATATCGGCGTCTCCATCAAGTGGTTCAGACCGCGGGTCAGAGGATGGGATTGGCTCGGTGACCCGGGCCCACCAGGAGACCTTCATGTACAATCAGAAGCAAGGTAGCCCCTCCCCCCAGTCCGATGCCCAGCAGACCTCCCCGGGGGAGGAGCAATATGTCAGTGACACTGGAAAGAGGATAGAGGAGAGGAACCGGAACCAGCAGAATGACCTGTCCCCATTCACAGCCACTCAGGCCCACGACCAGGCTCAGGAGAGGCCCACCAACACTGGGCCTCAGGGCCCTGACAGGCACCATTGCCAGGAGAACGACACCACCACCCCCAGCCATTGCCCCTACAGCAGAGGTACTCCCACCACCCAGAATCAATGTCCCTACAGCAGAGACAGACTGCCCAACAGCTCCCCTAGTGGCTATTTCCCAGCCTACACCCACCATGGAGGCAACAACAGCACTAGCCAGGCCACCTCCAACTCCCATGGAGGATTCACAGGACCACTGTGTAGCGGGGGCAACAGGATGCATCTGGTGAGTCCAAGATAGACAGATGGACAATGACTATATGATATATTATAGTTAATATAATATCTATGCTAATCTATTGTATAATATATTGATCGACTACATTTGTACAGCACTTCTCAGATCATAAACTACAAATAATAGAAGTCCAAGATTCGATCCCTGTGGAACACCATACTTGATCTCACACCTTCAGATTGTGTTAACATAACACAATGTATATGGGAAACTTGCCTTATCCACCATTTAATAAGTATATGAATGATATGTTGCATGTGCCTCCTTCTAACCCAAGTCCTTCTCCCCTCTCCATCCTCAGCTGTGTCCCATGAACACATCTCCCCATGTGAATCCCCATAAGTCAGGCCATGGGATCTGGGAGGAGTTCAGCCACAGTTTCACCCCGGCCGTCAGGGAGGTGGTGGAGTTTGCCAAGCAGATCCCAGGCTTCAGCGACCTCTCTCAACACGACCAGGTCAGCCTGCTCAAGGCTGGTACCTTTGAGGTGAAGACCAGAACACTCACTTACAGTATATTAAACCCTCTTATTGGATTGTTTTACTCCATCTTCCTTCCCTAGGCTCTTCTTTTCTCCTTCTCTCCTCTACCCCTTATCCCCTTTCTCACATGTATGTGAATGAAAACAGTATTAAAAACAAACTGATATGGCTCTCATGGAAATGCAGTTGATCCAGCCAAACGTACTTAGTATCTGCTGTCACTTCATCAGGTGCTAGTGATCCGTTTTGCGTCGCTGTTTGACGTGAAAGACCGCACTGTGACATTCCTGGGTGGTACCAAGTACAGCGTGGAGACGTTACGAGCCATGGGCGCCGGCGACTTCCTGACCTCCATGATGGACTTCAGCGAAAATCTGATGCGGCTCGGCCTTAGCGAGGAGGAGATGAGCCTGTTCACCACTGTTGTCCTCATCTCTGCCGGTAGGATCATGACGTGACCTTTTCATTCATATTTCCTGCTGCTTTTAAATATACTTTCTTCTAGACTATAGACAATAGAGCCTATAGAAACAGACTTAATACTGTGAGTTGTTATGGTACTGTATGGCTCCTTACCAAGAGAGTAGTGTAACTATCTAAAGTATGTTTGTTGTTTGAAAGCATGCTTTGTATTATAGTGAATGTTTCCTTCCTTACTAACATCTTCTATCCAGCTTCCTGTCATAGAGCCATACATGGGTGAATGGTAATCAAAGAAAAGTATAGGAACCAAGTCTAACAAAGTTCTACTGTGTTTTTTGTGTTCTAGATCGCTCAGGGATTGAGAACGTGAACTCTGTGGAGGCGCTTCAGGAGACTCTGATCCGGCACCTGAAGGGCCTCATCACTAAGAACCACCCTAACGAGTCGGCCATATTCACCAAGCTGCTCCTCAGACTGCCCGAACTGCGCTCCCTTAATAACATGCACTCTGAGCAGCTGCTGGCCTTCAAGGTCCATCACTAGACCAGAACTAAGTTCTGAACCTGGGGTGTATTCATTAGGCACCAAATGGAACATTTACTGAAATGGGGAGGTACCACATGAACTTTCCCAATAATAAATGCTTGTTTTTTTCCCCCGTTGCAAAACCTTTTGCTATGGTGTGCCCTAATGAATATGACCATGGACATTGGGTCAGGCCTGTGGCTGTGGACCACAAAGCCCATTTCTCCACCCACCCTGACACACCTCGGCCATCTACACTAATGAACTATGAACCCTGACCTCCAAGAGAACCCTCATCACGCCCCTCACTTCACGTGATCTTTTCCCTTCACAAACAAGTTGAAGTAGTCAGCAAATGTGTCAAGATCAAAGGGGAGGGGAAATACTTAAGACTTCAAAGTTATCGTACTGTAAGGCTGAAAGGCTTCTGTTGTAATAACCATGAATGCACACGTTCAGACACAAGCAGAAGATATTATGTTTCTTTGTCTTGTTTCTGTGTGTCTGTGTTGTGTAGGAAGTTTGCAACTGTACAACCCTTAGAGAATAACCTTTTTATAAATATTGTGTAGACGTGTATTTTTGCATCGTTGGTGCAATATGATATGTGATTGATTATTTAGACTTTCCGTTTAGGTCTTACACCATGGCTCTCCAACCCTGTTCCTGGAGCGCTACCATCCTGTAGGTTTTTGCTCCAACCCTGTTCCTGGAGAGCTACCACCCTGTAGGTTTTTGCTCCAACCCTGTTCCTGGAGAGCTACCGCTCTGTAGGTTTTTGCTCCAACCCTGTTTCTGGAGAGCTACGATCCTTTAGGTTTTTGCTCCAACCCTGTTCCTGGAGAGCTACCACCCTGTAGGTTTTTGCTCTAACCCTGTTCTTGGAGAGCTACGGTCCTGTAGGTTTTTGCTCCAACCCTGTTCCTGGAGAGCCACCACCTTGTAGGTTTTTGCTCCAACCCTGTTCCTGGAGCGCTACCGCTCTGTATGTTTTTGCTCCAACCCTGTTCCTGGAGCGCTACCATCCTGTAGGTTTTTGCTCCAACCCTGTTCCTGGAGCGCTACCATCCTGTAGGTTTTTGCTCCAACCCTGTTCCTGGAGCGCTACCATCCTGTAGGTTTTTGCTCCAACCCTGTTCCTGGAGAGCCACCACCTTGTAGGTTTTTGCTCCAACCCTGTTCCTGGAGCGCTACCATCCTGTAGGTTTTTGCTCCAACCCTGTTCCTGGAGTGCTACCATCCTGTAGGTTTTTGCTCCAACCCTGTTCCTGGAGCGCTACCATCCTGTAGGTTTTTGCTCCAACCCTGTTCCTGGAGCGCTACCATCCTGTAGGTTTTTGCTCTAACCCAACCCTAATCTAGCACAATTGATTCTAACAATTAGCTGGTTGATAAGCTGAATCAGGTTAGGTACAACTGGGGTTGGAGTGAAAACCTACAGGAGGGTAGCTTTCCAAGAACAGGGTTAGAGAGCCTTGTTCTACACCTTGGGTGTATTTAAAATAAACATATATATAATTGTAGGCAGACTAATCTAGAAGGATGTTGTGCTTATTGCCTGAAAAGACAGGGTGATTCTAAAGTGGGTTAGGGCTTGTTAATTAAACTCCAAACCATCTAGTTGAAAGTAAACTGACAATGAATGAATGACTACAGAGGACATATGTCTCCTCTCTAAACTATAGGTGTTGAATGACATTAAGGGGGATGTTGTAAAAGCATAGATGGACCTATGTAATCAGGGTAAACGCTGCTAAGTTGCCTCTGTCTCGGTGTGGCCCTATCTAGTCACCTGAGGAAGGGCTTTGATTGAATGTTTATTTGTATAGAGGAATCTCTTATTTCAAGCTTATGGTTTCAGCAGATGGTGCAGTGTGTGTGTTACATGCATATAGGAGGTTTATGTTGTAAATCATAATGTTCTTGTTAGGTTATGAACTGAAGTCCATCATTGACAAACACGGTCCAGTCACTTAATTATTATAGTGTATGGTAATCGACGTCATTTGGTATGATATGAGTGCAAATGGACAGGAAATCAAATACATTGAGGTTATTCGAACTGACAAAGGTTAACGTTGGTAACCAATAAAACCTATCGACTCCTGAACACATCTCCACTTGAAGACATTTTAGTTGTTTCTTTCCATGTCAAAAGGATAAAATTGTTATTGTTCTCTTTGGGGGGGGGTGCAAATTTTTAGGTGACAGTTTGGGTAAAAAAAATATCCAATAAAACTGCGCAATTTGATTTTACAAATGAAAACTACTTTGAGTGCTAATTATGCATTTATTTGTTAACTGTGTTTAATTTGTTTCATGAAAAAAAAAAATTTGCACACTGATATCGTGTCTAATAAGCCCATTTGGAAATAAATAATCTATACAAAAAATAACATTATTCTAAAATGCATGTAGGCTATGCACAATTGTCATTTTTCTGTGGGGCCGGTGTTTGTGGGAAGGGAGAGAAATGTATAAATGTTTTTTTGTCATTCCGTTGGACTCCGCCACCAGCAACTCTTATACTACTGTCTCAAATGTTTCAACAGAGGACCACTTAACTTGAAGAGACAGACTGATGCTTTTGTCCTCTACCATACTTTTCAAACCTGTACATAGACTACAGATTTAGTTATGATGTGCTGTAAATAGGTAGATTGTATTCAAATACAGTATGATTGTAATATTACATAAGAGATTGTAATTTCCTTTTAGAAATAACACCAAGAGACTAAGGGCTGTAATCAATTGAGCTGCAGGCATTCCATATAATGTCCATTATGCCGTTGATTGATCGAAGATTTCAAACCCTTCGTTTCTCTCCTTCCAGCTCACCTGCTCTTCATCCTCCATCATCCTCCGTGCTTCTGTTCTTTCAATCGTGTGCATCGCTGACCTACCCTGTGGTCTGTCAGTCTGTTTTCTCTCTGAAAGCATTGCAGTATACATATATTATTAATATATCGAAATCTATCTGTATACAGTGTTGTCATTTCTTTTTAGCAGGCTTTTCCACTGTCCAAGCATGATTAGGCCATTGAGAACCAATAACACAGGCAACAATTACTCAGGTTAAATCGCACTGCTATTTGGAACTCTGCTTGACAAGGTTGAGTCCTTCACAGATCCGGTTCCATTGACTTCCACTTGAAGAGCTTAATTCCCAGAACTTGTTTTCAGGACACACACATACTCAATCAGTATTTCATTTAAAAATAGTTTGGGATCTGGCCACAATCAGCAGCGAGAGAAAGACATTAGCGGAAACATTGAGATACTGTAACCTAAATGGTGATATTCCAAGTAGGTATTACAACCATAGATTTAGGTGGTTACATACCTATGTCTATAAGGAACAAAAATATAAACGCAACATGTAAAGTGTTGGTCCCATGTTTCATTAGTTGAAATAAAATATCCCAGAAATGTTTCATATGCACATAAAGCTTATTTCTCTCCGTTTGTGCACAGATATGTTTACATCCCTGTTAGTGAGCATTTCTCCTATGCCAAGATAATCCATCCACCGGACAGGTGTAGCATATTAAACAGCATGATCATTACACAGGTGAACCTTGTGCTGGGGACAAAACAACATAAAACGTTGTGTGGGTGAGCGGTTTGCTGAAGTCAACGTTGTGAACAGAGTTCCCCATGGTGGCAGTGGGGTTATGGTATGGGCAGGCATAAGCTACGGACAATGAACACAATTGCATTTTATCAACGTCAATATGAATGCACAGAGATACCGTGACGAGATCCTGAGGCCCTTTGTCGTGCCATTCAGCCACCACCATCACCTCATGTTTCAGCATAATAATGCACGGCCGGACCCATGTCGCAAGGATCTGTACATAATTCCTGGAAGCTGAAAATGTCCCAGTTCTTCCATGGCCTGCATACTCACCAGACATTTCACCCATTGGGCATGTTTGGGATGCTATGGATAAACGTGTATGACAGCGTATTCCAGTTCCCGCCAATAACCAGCAAATTCGCAAAGGAGTGGGACACAAGGCCACAATCAACAGCCTGATCAACTCTATGCGAAGGAGATGTGTTGCGCTGCAAGAGGCAAATGTTGGTCACGCACACCAGATACTGACAGGTTTTCTGGTCCACGCCCCTACTTTTTTTTTAAAGGTATCTGTGACCCAACATATGCATATCTGTAATCCCAGCCTAATTTATATATTTCAATAAACTGATTTCCTTATATGAACTGAACTCAGTAACATTTTTGAAATTGATGCTTGTGCTGTTTATATTTTTGTTCAGTAGTTACATCCTAGTATGGTCCTCGGCACCTTCATGGCCTCATACTTCAAACTATTATGCAAAACAGATGTAAAATCCTACTTCCCATTCGTGCACAATAGGTTGTGTAACAACACTGGTACAGTGCATTTGGAAAGTATTCATATCCCTTGACAATTTCCACATTTTGTTACGTTACAGCCTTGTTCTAAAATGTATTACATTTTTTATTTTCCTCATCAATCTACACACACTACCTCATAATGACAAAGCAAAAACAGTTTTTTAGAAAACGTTGCTAATTTATCAAATATAAAAACCTGAAATATAACAGTATTCAGACCCTTTACTCAGTACTTTGTTGAAACACCTTTGGCAGGGATTACAGTCTTCTTGGGTATGACGCTACAAGCTTGGCACACCTGTATTTGGGGAGTTTCTCCCATTCTTCTCTGCAGATCCTCTCAAGCTCTTGTCAGGTTGGATGGGGAGCGTTGTTGCACAGCTAATTTCAGGTCTCTCCAGAGATGCTCGATCGCGTTCAAGTCTGGGCTCTGGCTGGGCCATTCAAGGACATTCAGAGACTTTTCCCGAAACCACTCCTGCATTGTCTTGGCTAGTGTTGTGGTTAGTGTTGTTGTCCAGTTGGAAGGTAAACTTTTGCCCCAGTCTGAGGTCCTGAGTGCTCTGGAGCAGGTTTTCATCAAGGATCTCTCTGTACTTTGCTCCATTCATCTTTGCCTTGATCCTGACTAGTCTCTCAGTCCCTGCCACTGAAAAACATCCCCACAGCATGATGCTTCCACCATCATGCTTCAATGTAGGGATGGTGCCAGGTTCCCTCCAGACGTGACGCTTGGCATTCAGGCCAAAGAGTTCAATCTTGGTTTCATCAGATCAGAGAATCTTGTTTCTCATGGTCTGAGAATCTGTAGTTGCCTTTTGGCAAACTCTAGCGGGCTGTCATGTGCCTTTTACTGAGGAGTGGCTTCTGTCTGGCCACTCTACCATAATAGCCTGATTGTCCTTCTGGAAGGTTCTCAAATCTCCACAGAGGAACTCTGGAGCTCTGTCAGAGTGACCATCGGGTTCTTGGTCACCTCCCTGACCAAAGCCCTTCTCCCCTGATTGCTCAGTTTGGCCGGGCGGCCAGCTCTAGGAAGAGTCTTGGTGGTTCCAAACTTCTTCCATTTAAGAATGATGGAGGCTACTTTGTTCTTGGGGCCCTGCAGAGATATTTTGGTACCCTTCCCCAGATCTCTGCCTCGACGCAATCATGTCTCGGAGCTCTACGGACAATTCCTTCAACCTCATGGCTTGGTTATTGCTCTGACATGCACTGTCAACTGTGGGACCTTATATAGACAGGTGTGTGCATTTCCAAATCATGTCCAATCAATTGAATTTACCACAGGTGGACTCCAATCAAGTTGTAGAAACATCTCAAGGATGATCAATGGAAACAGGACACACCTGAGCTCAACTTTGAGTCTCATAGCAAAGATTCTGAATACTTATGTAAATAAGGTATTTCAGTTTATTTTATTTTATACATTTGCAAAAATTTATAAAAACCTATTTTCGCTTGTCGTTATAGGGTATTGTGTGTAGATTGCTGAGAAAAAAACATGTATTTAATCCATTTAGAGAATAAGGCTGTAACTTAACAAAATGTAGAAAAAGTCAAGGGGTCTGAAGACTTTCTGATGGCACAAACCTGTAGGCACATACAAAACCTCTTGCTTATGAATAACAGTTCTACATGATGCCAATGTTAAGCAAGCATTTTCCCAAAAGTATTCAAGTGCTCAATAATGTAAAACTTTGCATACCATTAGCTAGGTTTCCATCCAATTTGCAACAGATTTTCATGCTTATATTCTAAAATCTGCATAAAACAATATGCCCATTTTCCAATCAGAGATGTTTCTATCAAATTGATTTGTTGCAGATTAAAGGCTGTGCATGATGAGGTAGTGCACATAAAAATCACTTTTACGGTTAAATTCCCATGTCCCAGGATAAAAAATACAAGTCAAATGGGTTTCCATCGCATTTTCAACTCTGCTGATGGTTTTGTCACAAAAGAAGTTACGTTATATAGCAAATGTGCCCACTCTGGTATTGGCACATACGTTTTAGCCAACAACTCGCAGACAGTGCTGGTAAAATCTACATGAGATTATTATCGAGTATTTTTATTTGTCAAATGGCAGTCAAGCGTTGATTGATCATCATATCACCAGAATCAGACCCTCGATATTTATTGGAAAGGAGCATCAAGATCACCTTTCACCTTCACCACCCTTTGAAGTTCATCATTTATTTAATCTGTAGCCTAATAAACTGCTTGCTTTCCCCAAATCGTAGTGGGAAGACGATACGTCATCGCGTGATAGTTATTATATCAATATTTGCACATTAATAGCGTTTCCACCGCCATTTCTCGCATAATGAATTTTACTGACTCAAAAAGATCACACCGTGTCTAGCATATTTTGTTTCGTTGTCATTTGGGAAAGTTTACTGACAAATTTGCTCTGTCCCTCGGGCCTGTCTTGACATGTTTTATTGGACATGTAGCCCACTTTACTCACATAGAAAGGTTGGACGGAAACCTGGTTATTGTTATTAAAAGGAATCACTTTGTATTGCATTTATCTATTAATATCAATTCTTACACATAATTTACTTGCAGAGTTAGCTTTTAATCTTACATTTTTAACAATTCAAGTACAAAATCTAATTCCTAAATTTAATGTAATTAATAACTGACTGTAGCTAGGATTCCATCCAATTGGCGACAGATTTTCATATGAATATTCTAGAATCCACATAAATATGCGCATTTCCCCACCAGTGGTATGTTTCTACCAAATTAACTTGTTGCAAATAAAAATACGTGCGTGATGACGTAGTGAACACAAAGTGAACTTTTTCGCGTAAACTTTCATGTACCAAATTCAAATCTAATGGCCAGTGTGTTTCCATAGCATTTTCAACTCTACTGATTGTCACAAAAACTGTTGCGTTATCTAGCAAATGTGCCTACTCTGGTCTTTGGACCTTCGCTCTAGCCAACAGTTTGCAGTTAAAGTGCAGGTATGCTGTGCAGGTGGTCTAATCTACATGATGAGAATGTTATGGATAAGAACAAGAATATTTGTATTTGTCAAACAGCAGTGAAGCATCGATCATCATGTCATTAGAATAAGACCCTCGATATGGAAAGCAGCATCAAGCCCATCACCTTGTACTTTCACCACCCTTTGAAGTTCATCATAATTTATTTAATCTGTAGCCTGAAATAAACTGCATGGCTTCCCGTGTCCTCGTTTTTTATATATACACTGCTCAAAAAAATAAAGGGAACACTTAAACAACACAATGTAACTCCAAGTCAATCACACTTCTGTGAAATCAAACTGTCCACTTAGGAAGCAACACTGATTGACAATAAATGTCACATGCTGATGTGCAAATGGAATAGACAAAAGGTGGAAATTATAGGCAATTAGCAAGACACCCCCAAAAAAGGAGTGATTCTGCAGGTGGTGACCACAGACCACTTCTCAGTTCCTATGCTTCCTGGCTGATGTTTTGGTCACTTTTGAATGCTGGCGGTGCTCTCACTCTAGTGGTAGCATGAGACGGAGTCTACAACCCACACAAGTGGCTCAGGTAGTGCAGTTCATCCAGGATGGCACATCAATGCGAGCTGTGGCAAAAAGGTTTGCTGTGTCTGTCAGCGTAGTGTCCAGAGCATGGAGGCGCTACCAGGAGACAGGCCAGTACATCAGGAGACGTGGAGGAGGCCGTAGGAGGGCAATAACCCAGCAGCAGGACCGCTACCTCCGCCTTTGTGCAAGGAGGTGCACTGCCAGCGCCCTGCAAAATGACCTCCAGCAGGCCACAAATGTGCATGTGTCTGCTCAAACGGTCAGAAACAGACTCCATGAGGGTGGTATGAGGGCCCGACGTCCACAGGTGGGGGTTGTGCTTACAGCCAACACCGTGCAGGACGTTTGGCATTTGCCAGAGAACACCAAGATTGGCAAATTCGCCACTGGCGCCCTGTGCTCTTCACAGATGAAAGCAGGTTCACACTGAGCACATGAGCACATGTGACAGACGTGACAGAGTCTGGAGACGCCGTGGAGAACGTTCTGCTGCCTGCAACATCCTCCAGCATGACCGGTTTGGCGATGGGTCAGTCATGGTGTGGGGTGGCATTTCTTTGTGGGGCCGCACAGCCCTCCATGTGCTCGCCAGAGGTAGCCTGACTGCCATTAGGTACCGAGATGAGATCCTCAGACCCCTTGTGAGACCATATGCTGACACATGCACATTTGTGGCCTGCTGGAGGTCATTTTGCAGGGCTCTGGCAGTGCACCTCCTTGCACAAAGGCGGAGGTAGCGGTCCTGCTGCTGGGTTGTTGCCCTCCTACGGACTCCTCCACGTCTCCTGATGTACTGGCCTGTCTCCTGGTAGCGCCTCCATGCTCTGGACACTACGCTGACAGACACAGCAAACCTTTTTGCCACAGCTCGCATTGATGTGCCATCCTGGATGAGCTGCACTACCTGAGCCACTTGTGTGGGTTGTAGACTCCGTCTCATGCTACCACTAGAGTGAGAGCACCGCCAGCATTCAAAAGTGACCAAAACATCAGCCAGGAAGCAGGAACTGAGAAGTGGTCTGTGGTCACCACCTGCAGAATCACTCCTTTTTTGGGGGTGTCTTGCTAATTGCCTATAATTTCCACCTTTTGTCTATTCCATTTGCACAACAGCATGTGACATTTATTGTCAATCAGTGTTGCTTCCTAAGTGGACAGTTTGATTTCACAGAAGTGTGATTGACTTGGAGTTACATTGTGTTGTTTAAGTGTTCCCTTTATTTTTTTGAGCAGTGTATATATATATTTTTTTTCCCGAGTCGTAGTGGGAGGACCACACACCATATCATCTCGTGACTCTTCGGTATTATATTACTTATTACTTACTATATTTTCACGTAAAGGCGTTTCCACAACCATTTTCCGCATAATTAATTTTAGAGACACAAAAAGATCCCACCATGAACAAATACAAATACACCGAACCTTCCTATTTCCATCATTTAAAAAAAAATATGGTATGACTTTACTGGATGGAAACGTGCTTACTAATTATGCTAAAATGACGCCATCATCCCTGAGCCTGGTACCACCTTCAACCAGCAGAGAGAAGTGTTGCTCTTTTAATCTTTTAACCAACCGTTGACATAAGAGTGTTTTTATGGACACATCAGATACAAGGTGAATCTTTGATCCTGTAGCTGTCTGTGTCTGTCCCTTTATAGAATATGAACCACTGATCAAAATGTTGCTTTATTTAATATTACTTCAACATAATGACTTTCTAATTGATGTTGCTCAAGTTCTGTCATCTTTGTTATAAAAAGGTGGTATTTTTGGTGTGAATTTAAAAGGAGGAATGGTGTGGTGCTACAGAACTTTATCCCAATGTTCACCGTGATTCCACTAACTGAACCCTGACATATCCCAATGTTCACCGTGATTCCACTAACTGAACCCTGACATATCCCAATGTTCACCGTGATTCCACTAACTGAACCCTGACATTTGACAACACAGCAGCAGCTTTCTCTCTCTCCCCCCCTTTCTCTCTCTCTTTCTCCCCCCTCTCTGGTTTGTCTGAGGATTACTGCTATGACCAGAAATATCCAGGCAGAGTGATTAAATAGAGTCAAAATAAATGTCAGAGGGCAAACAAATCATATTACATACAAATGTAAAGAGTATACATGCACTCACACATATTTATGTCGTTTGCATGTATTAATTGTATTTTTAGGATCATCTACACTTTCCCATGTGAAACATTGAATGACCTCTGACCTTTTTGAAATGGCTAAGATGATGAAAGTTATGACCCCTATCAAATCTGGGCTTGGTCTGAATCAACCTTAGGGTTCATACTGACCAAGGAAAAGCACTGAATTAATGATGGTTTTGAAAATGGCAAAAAAAAGGCTGAAAAACAAGAACCCTGGGGCCTTGGCAATGTGTACAGGTGTAAGATCTTAATTTGATCCCCTGTTGTTGCAGGAAATGTCCTGCAGAACAGGAAATGCTAACTTTTAGTGTATTCAAGGTTTAAAAAAGGCTTCTAAAGTTTGTTATTTCCACTTTAAAATGTCAGACTTGATTTTCCCGAACCAAAAATATATCAATCCCTACAAAAATGTCCATTAATTATAATTCCTGCTGTGAGAAACGGATCAAATTAAGATCCCACACCTGTAGCACTTCAGTTTAATTCTAGAGAGAGGCTTTTAGAGTCCATGACCCTTTCATGGATGGTGGGGCGTTTGCACAATTATCACATTGACTCATAAACTGAATTATCATTAAACATTATCTCCACTACAATATCATGATCAGTATATGATAGATCTGACTTTCGAAAACGTAATACAAGGATTTTGTGTATGTGTTATGGGTTTCGGTTTCTCTGTCTATTTCGAGGTTGGTTAGCATGTTAGCTGAGGCGCACACTGATTGGAGTCACCTCGTTGGTCAGTATATGTTACACCTGCGATGGCAAGTCATCCCATTAGTCAGGATGTGTTTCACCTGTGCTGGCCCAGCAGGTATGCCCAGTGCACCAGCTGGAGAGATGTTGGGAAAGCTACACCTCACCTTCTACTTTAGTTAGCCAGGAAGAAGCTGGAGTTTTGTGTTATCCTGTGTTTGTTTTGCTCCATATTCGTTTTACTCTATATCCTAAATTGGTGTATTTTCCCCTGTTAGTTTGTCTTCCCTGAGGTAAATTTAGTGGGCACTCGTGATGGGTTTCTTTTTGAAACCCATTTTTAGTTGCTTGCCGTCTTTCAGAACCCCTTTTTGTTTTGGTTGTCTTAGTGATTTAGTGATTTTTGTTAGTTTCCTTCATGAGTGACAACATTTTGAGGTTGTCCTTTGGGAACGTGTGACATTTTACAAACAATAAAAACATTTCACGACATTTTCTCAAAACCATCTTTATTCTCAACATCCAATTCACATTAAGTGCAAACATCGTCATAATCATGAGAATCCAAATTCATAATTATTATCTCTATTTTTTTTGTGCAACTTGTCTTTTCTTTCAGGGCACCCAAGTCAAAGCACTCTGTCCAAAACATGTCATATTCAGACTCATTCTCATTCAATTACACTTACATCACACACTAAAATTTCACTTTCCCCAAAGACTTGTCATCCAATATTCCGGATATCATTGATAAATGTTTACTACATCATGAACAACACATTGTTGGTATTTGTCTGCTTAAACAAGAAGACATGAAAACACAAGTAAATCATTCTGCGTTATTATTTTAACAGTGAGTGGATTTGCTTGGCTGATGTTGGTGATGCTGTCAGAAATAGAGCTGGTCTTGCATTAATAACGTATTATTCAAATTGTCCAGCCCAACTTTGCAGTATGTATAGTTTTTTCCCCTGACAGTATATATAGAGTTCAGAGGAGGCTGGTGAGGGGAGGACAGTTCATAATAATGAATGGAATGGAGTAAATGGAATGGTATCAAAAACATTGAAACCAGATGTTTGATGTGTTTGAGACCATTCCATTGATTCTGTTCCAGCCATTACTATGAGCCTGTCTTCCCCATTTAACATGCCACCAGCCACCACTGATAGAGTTCCATACATTAACCAACTGATATTTTGTCAAGGTGAAACTAACACTGCAATCTGTCTATGAATCTTATAGTTCATGATGTTCACATAGTTATATCTAAACAAATGTAAAATAGTATGTCGTTGTGGTTTGCAAATTAATTAATTAAATTGAGGGAAAGATTGTTTTCCCCCGTTATTTACGTAAAACAGTAAAATGTTCATAATATGCATACAATATCTGTAAAAAATTATGCAGTCTGAAAATATACATCCTTTTATCCTCTATAGTACTGTAAAATAGCTTCTTTTCTATTGGTGCAACATTTGTTGTTATTGGTTTGTAACTGAGTTAAGAGTGACCACTCTTACGAGAGATAATACCACACTGGCGCTTTAAGAAGTATCTTATGGAATAAGGTGACATTCGGCAGAGTGCATGTTTGAGATTGACTACAGATGACTACAAATCACTTTGCATCCCAAATAACTACTAATTCTGCGATCAAGATTAGCCATTCTGTGCAGCCATTGCCTTTTTCAAACGGATAGCATCAAATATGCTGATTGTCACGACTCATTCTAGGGCCACTGACTTAGCCCGTGTCCCGGTTCAACTTGTGAACCAGGAAGTAATTGGACCCTGCGCCACTTCCTGTTCACAATTTCCCATCTGTTTCTCTCTGATTGTCTGTGCATTGTTAACTGTGCAGTTTGTGTGAGTTGTGAGGTCCTAGTCATTCAAACACTGCAAAGTCTATTGCTTTATGAAAGGCATCACATTAACAGAGAAAACACAAGCTGCTTTGAGGAGTAGTTTGAAGCTTGAATAGTAATGCATGTATTTTTACACAAAGCTGATTTTTTTTTTGCAGTTGCAAACAAACCACAATATTATACAACCAAAATAAAGAGGAAAAATGAGCAATAGTTGAAGAGTTTTTCAATCTGTCAGCTCTTTCTCTGTACCTTTTTCTCTGTATCTTTGATGTATTGTTATTGTTTTTATTAAATTCATGTGGCAGCTAGGGGTGTAATGGTTCACCAAACCCATGGTTCAGTTGGTATTGTGGTTTTGGGATCACGATTCGGTTCGGTTTTGGTACAGCGGGAAAATGAAATGCAGTTTTTGTAGTAAATTTTTGTTTATTTAAGAAAGTACAAAGTGTTGGTATTCCTGAATCCATATATGATCATGAGTCATATAACGCCTGATGAGAGCACTATCAGGAATAACAAACACTTTGTATTTTCTTAAATGAAAACACGCGATTACTCATCAACAACAACACTAAAATAAAGTGCAATATGCATATGACATCAATATGCAAACATGGCTCAGACATTGTATTTAGTGTTTTCTTACAAAGAGAAAAAGATGCACACTTGTGTGACTCTCATAAAGGGAGCATGTCTGTAACAGGGTACTTCTCATTTTTAACTCCGGGGTAATAGCCTCTCTGTAGCACTGGAGGTCCATCCATCTGTAGTAAGCGCAGTACAGGATGCACTTGCCAATTCATTGACAACTTCGGCTTTAGCTTGCTTATATAAAGTGGATACTACCTGTTTGAGATTTAAGATTTAAATGTTGATTACAGGGTGCACATAGGCTCTAGTTGTTTTAATGGAAAAAACTGAAATGTTTTTTCAGCTCATATTTACTCAAGAGACATACAATGCAGTTCATGGCATTGCCTATAGGCCTAGTGTTTCATTGTTTTAATATATTTATTTGGGTTCACAATGCGGACCGAACCGTGGTCCCTGTACCGATTCGATACGAATACGTGTACCGTTACACCCCGAGTGGCAGCGATTCTCTCCTCTGTGGTCAACATAGGAAGGGTTTGACCACCAGACTCCGCCCACATGTCATTCATACAGGCATGAATCAGCCAATAAGCAAGTATCATAGAACCCACCAGTCCTTATAGGAGGGAGCATCATCACCATTATCACATACAGTAACTCACATGTTGAGAATATAATATAATGCATGAACATCAATAAGTCAATAGTTCCCATGGGATCTTGTGAGACATCAGGAGGAGGTTCTGCCTGCATCACAGCTCACAGTGTCTGTCTGGTCTGTCCATCTGATCTGTCCGTCTGCAGCTCAGGAACTACACTATTTCAATAACGTTCTGTTTCATGATGCGTGGCTACACTCTACAGCTTGAATGAGAGCCGGAAGCATGTTCTAGAAGAATGCTCTAAAAGAAGTCACTGATAGCCAATCAGGTCAGGATAGAACATGTATCCTGGTTCATGGGAAACGATCCAATACGGTTGAATGAATAAGCAATTTTTTTGGCACTGCATGAGTAGCATCATTCAAAAAAGAGATAGTTATAGAACGGCTTCAGTCTTTTTGCTGACTTCATGTCAAAGTGTGCTTTTATATCTGTCCTGATCGTTTAGGTTTAACACAGAAGAGGAGAAACAAGACGTCTTTTAGCTAGCTGTTTCTCTGTGGACGAGTTGTATAGTGTTGTGCCTTGCCATTGTTTAGAAATGTGACTGGGTCTACTTATGTGGGAGCTTGTGGTGGGAATCATAGAAATATAATTAGAATAAGAATAGCTGCAGGTCCACCCATCCCATTACAGAACATTTACTTGAATGGGAATGCCTGTTCTAATATTTATTTTTCTATGGCGTGAAGGATGTGAGTACAGTCAGAGTGAATTTGAATGTTGCAGAATGGCAGCACTGAGCAGGTATAGATATACAATTGAAGTTGGAAATATACATACACCTTAGCCAAATACATTTAAACTCAGCTTTTCACAATTCCTGACATTTAATACTAGTAACAATTCCCTGTCTTAGGTCAGTTAGGATCACCACTTAATTTTAAGAATGTGAAATGTCAGAATAATAGTAGAGAGAATGATTTATTTCAGCTTTTATTTCTTTCATCGCATTCCCAGTGGGTCAGAAGTTTACATACTCTCAATTAGTATTTGGTAGCATTGCCTTTACATTTTTTTCGGGTAGCCTTCCACAAGCTTCCCACAATAAGTTGGGTGAATTTTGGCCCATTCCTCCTGACAGAGCTGGTGTAACTGAGTCAGGTTTGTAGGCCTCCTTGCTCGCACACACTTTTTCAGTTCTGCCCACAAATTTTCTATAGGATTGAGGTCAGGGCTTTGTGATGGCCACTCCAATACCTTGACTTTGTTGTCCTTAAGCCATTTTGCCACAACTTTGGATGTATGCTTGGGGTCATTGTCCATTTGGAAGACACATTTGCGACCAAGCTTGAACTTCCTGACTGATGTCTTGAGATGTTGCTTCAATATATCCACATAATTTTCCTCCCTCATGATGCCATCTATTTTGTGAAGTGCACCAGTCCCTCCTGCAGCAAAGCACCCCCACAACATGATGCTGCCACTCTCGTGCTTCACGGTTGGGATGGTGTTCTTCAGCTTGCAAGCCTCCCCCTTTTTCCTCCAAACATAACAATGGTCATTATAGCCAAAAAGTTAAATTTTTGTTTCATCAGACCAGAGGACATTTCTTCAAAAAGTATGATCTTTGTCCCCATGTGCAGTTGCAAACCATAGTCTGTTTTTTTAATGGCGGTTTTGGAGCAGTGGCTTCTTCCTTGCTGAGCGGCCTTTCAGGTTATGTCAATATAGGACTCGTTTACTGTGGATATGGATACTTTTGTACCTGTTTCCTCCAGCATCTTCACAAGGTCCTTTGCTGTTCTTCTGGAATTGATTTGCACTTTTCGCACCAAAGCATGTTCATCTCTAGGAGACAGAACGCGTCTCCTTCCTGAGCAGTATGACGGCTGCGTGGTCCCATGGTGTTTATACTTGCGTACTATTGTTTGTACAGATGAACGTGGTACTTTCAGGCTTTTGGAAATTGCTCCCAAAAATGAACCAGACTTGTGAAGGTCTACCATTTTTTTCCTGAGGGCTTGACTGATTTCTTTTGATTTTCCCATGATGTCAAGCAAAGAGGCACTGAGTTTGAAGGTAGGCCTTGAAATACATCCACAGGTACACCTCCAATTGACTCAAATGATGTCAATTAGCCTATCAGAAGTTTATAAAGCCATGACATCATTTTCTAGAATTTTCCAAGCTGTTTAAAGGCACAGTCAATTTAGTGTATGTAAACTTCTGACCCACTGGAATTGTGATGCAGTAAATTATAAGTGAAATAATCTGTCTGTAAACAATTGCTGGAAAAATTACTTGTGTCATGCACAAAGTAGATGTCCTAACCGACTTGCCAAAACTATAGTTTGTTAACAAGAAATTTGTGGAGTGGTTGAAAAACAAGTTTTAATGACTCCAACCTAAGTGTATGTAAACTTCCGACTTCAACTGTAGCTCTCACAGAACACCAGCACCAGAAGGACACCTGTATGAAAGCTACTCCACATCCCTTGACTGGGGAAGTATCGTAGGAAGAGAATGCGAAAAGAAAGGGAATAATGCTGGTTAGCTGGCTTCTGCTGTCTGTCACTGACCTTCTCAGTGTTGGTGGAGTCAGCATTCGGTATTAAAATGGACTAAAATTAAACACTACACGTTGCATGGTTTGTATGACTGACTGAACGAGCACTGTCGACGACAGCAATTAGACTGTACAATTAGCACAAAAAACTTATAGAGAAGTAACTGAGAAGTGAAACATTTACAAAATAAAAACCAAAAGAAAATGCTATTCACATGTACCCGCATCATAAGGGATGGTTCCATCCATAAGAACTAGGCTGAGAAGCTAGGCTACACCTAAGGTATGGAATGAAGTGACTCAGTAGTGCTAATGAGAGTTCCAACAACGTGTCGCAAGACGCCTAGAGCCACTCTGAGGCCCACTGTCGTAGTCCCCGCCTGGCGCCCACGCACACACACACTCCGACACACACCTCAGCAGGGTGTGTGGGCCCGTCTGTCCGTCAATCCTCAAAGACCTCCAGGAAGAGTGGGGGGAAGAGTTCGTTGGGGCACTCCACCTTCATATGCAGGAAGCGGGAGGCGTGGCACGCCCCGATCATCCGCAGGTCCGTCACCTTCATCAGCAGCTTGGGCCAGAATTGCGCCACCTTGTGTTTGCGGTAGTTGATGTAATGTTCAAAGGCCAGAAGGAACTCCTCCTGACAGCGCTCAATACGCTCCACGCTGGTCAGCCCTGGACGGTCTGGGGAGGGAGGGATAGACAGAAAGGAAAAAAGGATGAATATGGATGAGTTTCATTCTGTACTGTATATTACTACTGTCATGTAGATAGAACAATTCTATACTAATTCAACCCAAATCTACAAACACGATCTCACTGGAGATAGAGACTATAACTCAATACTTGTATTAATTGGATATCCTGTAATCGGTCACTAGCTTGTTTCATTAGCACTACTGAGTCACTCCAGGGGTTGCATGTGTGATAGATTTACAGAACATCCGATTAATACAAGCATTGAGTTTTGAGTAAGTATGCTACAGAATTATTCGAACAAATACCAGATTGGCTGACGTTTGCCATTGATTTCACAACTATAAAAGTCAATGCAGACGATCTGTGCATGTGGATATAATAGGAGATCGATGGCTTCACAGAACAGAGTGGCATCGTCTTAGAGATGGAGGGAGGGAGATGTGTGGACCCTGCACAAAGTTATTGATTTTGAACGTCAAACACCCGGACGGCCATTGTAGTCTCATCATTAGATGGTTTCCTTTCCTAGGGTGGGCTCTGTAATCCCTTATAATCGCTACGTGAAAGATTGGCCTAATGGGTTTAAACAGACCTCTGGTGGAAGTTAACAGCAGTATTGACGTGTGACTGACTGTGGTTAATCACACATGAAAACAGGCCGGCACACACTGACTTACTGGCTTTACCGACTGTTTCATTGCTTACTTACTGTTTTGCTGCAGGTCTCACGGGGGGGGGGGGGGGGGGGCTGGGAGTTGGGTTTATGTGGTGGTAAAGCCACAGGAACTACAGGCTCTTTGCTAACAATTCACTGTATATTTCCACATGGGCGAGGATATTGGAAATTTAATCAAAGCCTACTAGATGATAAATTGTTTAGAACTAGGACAGAAGAATTTATAACTGACTTTTTTAGACATAACATAGGTACAGCAGATCCCCATATTGTATGGGACACTTTTAAGTGTGCCTTTAGAGGCCATGCAATTCAGTACTCATCTATAAAACAAAAGCAATTTCGATCAAAAGAGTCCATATTAACAAAGGAAATTGAAGGACTAACAGTACAGTTAGATAACAATAAAAACGGTACCATAGAGGCACAGAATAAGTTAGAGGAAAAACAAAAAGAAATGGAGGAACTTATTCAAGAAAGATCCAGTGTAATATATTACAAAAATAAAGCTAACTGGATGGAATATGGGGAAAAATGCACCAAATTCTTTTTCAATCTTCAATATAGAAATGCTACCAAAAAAAACGTATTAAAACTTGTTACAAATGATGGAGTCACGCATGATTCACCAAATGATATTTTGAAAGAGGAAGTAAAGTACTTTAAGAATATATTTTCGTTTCAGGCTCCTCCATCTCCACTAACTGAAACTAATTGTATGGATTTTTTCCCTAATAATAATGTAAAATTAACATCTGTACAGAAAGACTCATGTGAAGGCCTAATTACAGAGGAGGAACTACTTGATGCAATTGGGGCCTTTAAGGATGGGAAAACTCCAGGACTGGATGGCATACCAGTGGAAGTATACAAACATTTTTTTTATATACTCAAAGGACCACTATTAGCTTGTTTTAACCACTCCTATATAAATGATAGATTATCAGACACGCAACAAGAAGGTGTGATATCATTATTACTGAAACAGGACCCAAGTGGTATATATAAAGATCCAGTCCATTTAAAAAATTGGAGACCTCTTACACTTCAGTGTTGTGATGCAAAAATCCTAGCAAAATGCTTGGCGCATAGAATAAAAAAAGTCTTGTCAGATATTATTCATCCTAATCAGACAGGTTTTTTACATGGACGATACATTGGAGATAATATAAGGCAAGTACTGGAAACAATAGAACACTATGAAATATCGGGGACACCAGGCCTGGTTTTCATAGCTGATTTTGAAAAGGCTTTTGATAAAGTACGACTGGAGTTTATATATAAATGCCTAGAATATTTCAATTTTGGGGAATCTCTTATAAAATGGGTAAAAATTATGTATAGTAACCCTAGGTGTAAAATAGTAAATAATGGCTACATCTCAGAAAGTTTTAAACTATCTAGAGGAGTAAAACAAGGTTGTCCACTATCGGCATATCTATTTATTATTGCCATCGAAATGTTAGCTGTTAAAATTAGATCAAACATTAATATTAAGGGATTAGAAATCCAGGGCCTAAAAACTAAGGTGTCATTGTACGCTGATGATTCATGTTTTCTTTTAAAACCACAACTAGAATCTCTCCACGGCCTCTTAGAGGATCTAGATACATTTGCTATCCTCTCTGGATTAAAACCAAATTATGATAAATGTACCATATTACGTATTGGATCACTAAAAAATACACATTTTACATTGCCATGTAGTTTACCAATTAAATGGTCTGACGGTGATGTGGACATACTCAGTATACAAATCCCAAAAGAAAGAAATGATCTCACTCCAATAAATTTTTATAGAAAGTTAGCAAAAATAGATAAGATCTTGCTACCATGGAAAGGAAAATACCTGTCTATTTGTGGGAAAATCACCCTGATTAACTCTTTAATCATATCACAGTTTACCTATTTGCTTATGGTTTTGCCTACACCTAGTGACCTGCTTTTTAAATTATATGAACAAAAAATATTCAATTTTATTTGGAACGGCAAGCCAGATAAAATTAAAAGGGCCTATTTATATAACGAATATGAATTCGGAGGGCAGAAATTATTAAATATTAAAGCATTAGACCTCTCACTAAAGGCATCAGTCATACAAAAGTTATACTTAAATCCAAACTGGTTCTCTAGTAGATTGGTACGAATGTCTCATCCTATGTTCAAGAAGGGCCTTTTTCCCTTTATTCAGATTACACCTGCTCACTTTCGGTTGCTTGAAAAGGAAATAATCTCCAAAATATCTTTATTTTTTAAACAAGCCTTAGAAAGTTGGTTGCAATTTCAGTTTAATCCACCTGAAAGGACGGAACAAATAGTACAACAAATCTTGTGGTTAAATTCAAATATAGTAATTGATAAAAAAACTGTATTTATCGAAGAAATGTTTAAAAAAGGTATAATTTTTGTGAATGATATCATAAATAGGACTGGTGGAGTAATGTCACACATGCAGCTAACACAGACATATGGAAATGTCTGCTCTACCCAAAATTACAACCAATTAATTGCAGCATTACCACAAAAATGGAAGAGGCAGGTGGAAGGGGATAAAAGTAAGGAACTTGTATGTCGGCCTTATATTAAAGAACATAAATGGTTAAAGAAAAGTGTGATAAATAAAAACATATACCAATTTCATTTAAGGACCAAAAAACTTACAGCTGTGCCATATAAATTGCAAAATAGTTGGGAAGAGATTTTCGATGTACCCATTCCATGGCACATGGTTTATGAATTGATACGCAAAACAACGCCGGATTCAAAACTTCTAATTTTTCAATTTAAATTATTGTACAAAATTCTTGCAACTAATAGAATGTTATATATATGGGGGATACAATCTTCTCAGCTCTGTAGATTCTGCTGTGAGGAGGCAGAGTCATTAGACCATTTATTTTGGTATTGTCCGCATGTAGCTCGTTTTTGGTCACAGGTCCAGGAATGGTTGAAGAATTGCAACATTTGCGTAGAACTAACGCTACAGATAGCAATACTGGGGGATTTGAAAAGCCATAGTCAATCAATCAATAATATAATAATTATTTTAGCAAAAATGTTTATTTTTAATTTACAATCCGTGGAAGCTATGAGAATAGGAAGATTCAAATCTTTTGTGAAGCATCACAGCACAGCTGAAAAATATATGGCAAATAAAAATCCGAAATGGATGATGTTGGAAGATAGATGGGAAAGGTTGAGTGGAGCTGAAGGGTGGGACTAATAACAAGATAAACAATGTAGGGCATACGGGATCTGTGAAATGTGTATAGGTGCGGAGCTATTGTGAAATAGCACAGTTACAAGTGGAAATCAAACTGGATGGACAACAGAAATAGAGGAAGGACTAAGAACAAACAAGAGAGAACTATTATAAAGTAGACTGTGTCTGTAAATGTGTATAAGATGTATAAATTGAAGGTAAAAACAGAAATGTTTATCAGTTTACTCCAATTGGGGGATCGGTGGTAGGGTTTGCAGGGAATAATAATAAAGGTATACTCTTTAAAAAAAAGTATGTATGTCTATGTAGGTATGTGTATGTATATATGTGTATATGTATGCATACGTGAATGGATATATATATTTACCCAAAAAAATATGGGGGATTGGAAATGATGCAGACAATTACATTGGAAACAACATTCTTTCCGCAATATTAAGCTGATCCACCCCCCAAAAAAAACAAAAAAAAAACAAAACAATTCACTGTATATGAATAAATATATTCACTGAGTGTACAAAACATTAGGCCTTTCTACTATTGAGTTGCACCCCGTTTTGCCCCCAGAACAGCCTCAATTCGTCGTGGGCATGGACTCTACTGTACAAGGTGAGACAAGCGATCCAAAAGATGCTGGCCCATGTTGACTCCAATGCTTCCCACAGTTGTGTCAAGTTGGTTGGATGTCCTTTGGGTGGTGAACCATTCTTGATACACACGGGAAACGGTTGAGCTAAAAAAAAAACAGCAGCGTTGCAGTTCTTGACAAACTCAACCCAGTGTGCCTGGTATTACCATACCCTGTTCAAAGGCACTTACAGTGCATTCAGAAAATATTTGACTTTTTCCACATTTTGTTACGTTACAGCCTTATTCTAAAATGGATTACATTAAAATGTTCCTCATCAACATTCTACACACAACACCCTATAATGAAAAAGCAAAAACAGTTTTTTAGACATTTTTGAAAATGTATTAAAAATAAAAAGCTGAAATATCACATTTACATAAGTATTCAGACCCTTTACTCAGTACTTAGTTGAAGCACCTTTGGCAGCGATTATAGCCTCGAGTCTTTTTGGGTATGACGCTACAAGCTTGGCACACCTGTATTTGGGGAGTTTCTCCCATTCTTCTCTGCAGATCCTCTCAAGCTCTGTCAGGTGGGATGGGGAGCGTCGCTGCACAGCTATTTTCAGGTCTCTCCAGAGATGTTAGATCGGGTTCAGGTCTGGGCTGTGGTTGGGCCTCTTGTCACGAAACCACTCCTGCATTGTCTTGGCTAGTGTTGTGGTTAGTGTTGTTGTCCAGTTGGAAGGAGAACCTTCGCCCCAGTCTGAGGTCCTGAAAGCTCTGGAGCAGGTTTTCATCAAGGATCTCTCTGTACTTTGCTCCGTTCATCTTTCCCTCAATCCCGACTAGTCTCCCAGTCCCTGCCACTGAAAAACATCCCCACACCATGATGCTGCCACCACCATGATTCACTGTAGGGATGATGCAAGGTTTCCTCCAGATTTGTCGCTTGGCATTCAGGCCAAAGAGTTCAATCTTGGTTTCATCAGACCAGAGAATCTTGTTTCTCATAGTCTGAGAGTCCCTAAGTTACCTTTTGGCAAACTCCAAGCGGGCTGTCATGTGCCTTTTACTGAGGAGTGGCTTCCATCTGGCCACTCTACCATAAAAGCCTGATTGGTGGAGTGCTGCAGAGATATTTGTCCTTCTGGAAGGTCCTCCCATCTCCACAGAGGAACTCTGGAACTCTGTCAGATTGACCATCGGGTTTTTGGTCACCTCCCTAACCAAGGCCCTTCTCCCCCGATTGCTCAGTTTGGCTGGGCGGCCAGCTCTAGGAATTGTCTTGGTGGTTCCACTGTGTTCTTGGGGACCTTCAATTCTGCTGAATTTTTTTGGTACCCTTCCCCATATCTGTGCCTTGACACAATTCTGTCTCGAAGCTCTACGGACAATTCCTTCGACCTCATGGCTTGGTTTTTGCTCTGACATGCACTGTCAACTGTGTGACCTTATATAGACAGGTGTGTGCCTTTCCAAATCATGTCCATTCAATTGAATTTACCACAAGTGGACTCCAATCAAGTTGTAGCGACATCTCAAGGATGATCAATGGAAACAGGATGCACCTGAGCTCAATTTCGAGTCTCATAGCAAAGGGTCTGAATACTTATGTAAATAACTTATTTCCCTTTTTTTTATATATATATATATATATATATATATATATATATATATATATATATATATATATATATATATATATATATATATATATACATTTGCAAAGAAAATCTAAAAAACGTTTTTCACATTGTCATTATGGGGCATTGATGAGAATTTTTTTCCCCCATACATTTTAGAATAAGGCTGTAACGTAACAAAATGTGCAAAAAGTCAAGGGTCTGAATACCTTCCGAATGCGCTGTAAATATTTTGTCTTGCCCATTCATCCTCTGAATGGCACACATACACAATCCATGTCTCAATCGTCTCAAGGCTTAAAAATCCTTCTTTATCCTGTCTCCTGCCCTTCATCTACACTGATTGAAGTGGATTTAACAAGTGACATCAATAAGGGATCATAGCTTTCAACTGGGTTCACCTTTTCAGTCTAAAGTCTACAGTATCTCATGGAAAGCGCAGGTGTTCCTAATGTTTTGTACACTCATTGTATATATCATACATATATATTTAGTGTACAATTTAAGTGTATATCATAAAGAATACACATCTATAAGCACATCCTATCGCTAAAGCTACATGTGTGTTTATAGATGTGTAATGTAAGTTTCATGATATACCGTTGTCATGACGCTAGCCCTTTCAGTGAATTGGCTAGCAGAGATGTGAACAACCCCCCCCCCCCCCCCTCTTGTTATGGGGGGGGCAGTTTTACGGCCAGTCGTAATTTCCTTTTAGAGACTTGTCTCCCTGACCATGCCGTATGGGAGAGAGAAGGTCACAGTAGAACAAAGGAACTCTCCCACCAAATTCTACTACATCCCAGAATTTGAGAATTGAACAATATTCCTATTTTGGAGAATGTGTAAACGGTCGGTGGAGAAGCCAGCTACGACCCGGTCCATTTTGTTTCATGTTTGTGACCTCATGAAAGACAATACAGCCACATTACTCAAACTCTGTTTATACAGGTTCCTCAGTTATGAGGCTTGCATCTAATTCTTGTATAAAATGAATGAGTAAAGATTAAAGTATTTGCGAAATGATGTAATATGATGTTAACCTTTAAAATGAGAGAATTAGCCTTCATTGTAAAGTTTAACTAAGTCAATAGCCACGCCCAAATGAATAGACATTGGTTGGAAATTATGAACCAACAACCTTTTTCCACTTTTGAATAAAAGCCTCCGTGACAAAAAGTCAACTCAGTTCCAAATTCACGTTTAAAAGGGCTAATTCTAATTTCAACTCTACAGACCAGGAAACGTGAGAGCTTGCTCCACACGTGAAAGGGTATGAACTCTGAATTATTGATCACCTAAAGAAGAAGTGCATACTAAACTAGCATATATCAGACTGCAGCTGAACATCGCAAATCTAGTACGAGAACACTGACCGAGGAGGAAGCATCTCCAGATTGAGAGGAACCTCTCTCACACGACGACCCGGAAGAATCTACAAAGGACAATGGCAACCTCAACTGTGCAAACCAGAGCCTCACATCATCAGCTCAACTAGCGAAGCCAGCTTCACGTAAATACAATGCATTGCTTTTCCGAATGAGCGATCGTTAGCGGCATATGTATTTATGTGAGAATAGTTTCCCAGGTCCGATAGAGACCCATGTTCCTTAGTCTTCCTTCCAAAACTCCCTTCTCTTCTCTCTGAATCTATTGTGTTATAACCAAACTGTTTTTGTTTAGTCCACTAGGGGGGGTATTTACTGTATAATGTTATTATGTATTGTATATTCTGTAATTGTTTAATTAGTTAGTAAATAAATAATTGAGGCAATTGGTTTATGGGTGATTCATAGTAAAGGCTAGGTTCGTGCAGATAGCCAATAATTTTACGACGTTTGGAATGAGAACTGATGAGGTAATAATTCATTAATTAAAGACTAACTGATCAGATATTAAAATATCTGAAGAGTTATATTCGGAAAATTATAACTTTGTAATCTGAACATTTTCTGTGGTGCCCCGACTTCCTCGTTAATTAAAGTTTACATGATTAGTTTAATCACGTAACAATAATTACATATAGAGAATTGATTTGATAAAATAACAGTCTTCACATTTCATGAGACACGACACCGTTAATGTACCCCCCTTCTCTTTCTAGAATTACATACACATGGGACAGGGGTTAATATGGCGTGTTGTTCGACCAATTCTCTATCTGTTTGAACTCAGGGGCCTGCCGCTCTCTTTCTGTCTCACCCACAATGTATTCTACTTCCTACCTAATCTACTTTTAATGTACTTGTCATCATGCCAACTAGTTCAACATTGAAATGGCAGGTCATGCCAAATTAAAATGAACAACAACACGATATAGAATATTAAAGAACACTCGTTTGAAAGTTTTGGAACACTCTTTAATAAATACGTTCAAATTCACCCAGTTTTTTAAAGGGGCACCTTTTAAAGGATATCTTTGAAATAACTATCCGTAAAAAAAGCAATATCTTCTATATTGTCAGCTTACAAGTGGGTAAAACTGCTGCTGGACTGTGGCCCCTCAGTTTCAATTGCCATGACCCCCTTGCCCTTTAAAACGCTTTTGGAAGGTGACAAAACCCATAAGCCTGCGTCTAGCGAAAACAAGGGGCCGGATGTCTGGTAGTGTGGTAACGCAACAGGTGTGTGTGTGGGCCGGCAAGCATGTCTCTTTCTCTCACCGGAGGACAGGAGGATGACGGCCTGTAGCAGAGCGACCTCAGAGTCGTCCAGGTGGAACGACGACAGCGACACGCCCAAATCAAAGATGGCGTCCGACACCACACCCAGGCCTCCGTTCTTCAGCTGGCCGCGGGTCACGGCCATCTCCCCGTTAAGTGTCAGCGTCTCGCTCTCGGGGTCGTAGCGAACGGCCGCCCGTAAAGACATGATCTCCATGCAGCAGCCTTTCAATAGGATAATCTGGTCTTCACAAGGCAGCTGGGAGGAGAGAGACAAACACAAAGACCAAACATTGTTATTGATTTTTTATTGATTTATTTGCACACGAAAGATGAACGACTGATGTCATTGTAAGAATTAAAATGAGCATGTGCAGGAGAGGTCAAAAGTCCAGAAATCATATTAGAACATTTATGTTGACATATATTAGTAGTGTTAGCATTTATTACAAACTGAACTCTGTACATCCCATACTAAATGCTTTTTTTCTTTGCTATTTTTTAAATGAATTTGAATTTCAGTTTAGTTTAAAATATTATTAATAATGTTGATTTTGTTAGGTTTACATGTTGAGACCATTTCTATTTCAGTTTTAGTATTAGTGAGTTTTTAAGGTATTTCATTATTTTTTAATATGAAAGACAAGTAGAAATATAGCACTAAGCCAAAACATAATTTACACAATTTCTATTTGACTATAAACTAAATATTGAATGAATTTTACATTTAAAATGTTCTCTCATTTTAGTTTCTATTTGAGTAAAATTGCTTATGTTGAGTTTTAAACTTGAGTTTGTTTCCGTTTAAGTTATAGTGTTTTAGAACCAATATATTTATTGACATTCTCTATGATAAGCAGGAAAGCAATCATATGAAAAGAGAACAAAAATATAAAACACACATCCCCAATAAATGTTGATAATATTTACATTTTACATTTTAGTTTCAATAAAGGAAATAGCTTTGCTTACGTACCTCACAGAACATAGGCAGCTTTTTGGCAAAGTCCACCACTCGGGTAATGGCGGGGGTGATAATTTTTGTAAACTGACTGAAGGCTTCAATGTCCACTTTGCTCCCTTCAGGTGCATTTATGACCGGTGCTTGACCAATGTCCTCAGGCTGAAATGACAAGAGGTGGAGGGAGGACACGGCTCAGTGCATGTAAGTATGTCCAACAGGGACAGACTACTAAAAGACTTTAAGACACAGGGTGCAACTGAAATAGGGTGCACCCTATATAGTGCAGTACTTTCGACCATAGGGCACTGGTCAAAAGTAGTGTACTATCTAGGGAGGAGGGTTCAATTCAGATGCAGCTAGAAAGATCAGACAACACAACATGGTCTCCTCTTTCTCCTCTAGGCATGACAGGTCAACGAGTAAAACAGCACGACAGGAAAACAAAGTGGACAGCGTTTCCACTGTGATCGTTGTACAGAAGGGAAAAGGAGGAAAGTTTGAGGGAAACTTAAACAGGAGGGGCTTCTCAAGAAAGTGCAAAGTGCAAGCCATTCATTTTCTCATCCTCAGTTGGCAGTGTCTTTGACTAGGGTTATCCACTGATACGGTATTATTATTTTTATAACATATTGAACTACTTTCCTTCTGACCAGAAGTGACTTAGAGTGATAGAGAGTAGAGCGAGCGCGTAAGCAAAGAGCCCAGATTGAGTTGAGTAGCAGAGGACAAAGCCCTGTGTACAGCACCCCCCAGCTTCTGTTGCTTTGGTTTTAAATCAATATAAATATTGATGAAATAATAAAACACTCATTATTAATAATAATAATATCCCTTTAAGAGTCCTTCTCCCCTGTATGCCTTTCAACTGTCACAGCTAGCAGAGAAGTAGCTACATACTTTATGCACTTAAAGCTAGACTACACGGCAAAAGGTATGTGGAAACCTGCTCGTTGAACATCTCATTCCAAAATAATGGACATTAATATGGAGTTGGTCCTTCCTTTGCTGCTATAACAGCCTCCACTCTTCTGGGAAGGCTTTCCACTAGATGTTGGAACATTGCTACAGCGACTTGCTTCCATTCAGCCACAAGAGCATTAGTGAGGTCTGGCACTGATGTTGGGTGATTAGGCCTAGCTCCCAAAGAACAGTTCTTGTGCTGACGTTGCTTCCAGAGGCGGTTTGGAACTCGTAGTGAGTGACCTCTTCAGCACTCGGCGGTCCTGTTCTGTGAGCTTGTATGGCCACCACTTCGTGGCTGAGCCATTGTTGCTCCTAGACGTTTCTATTTCACAATAACAGCACTTACAGTTGACCGGGTCAGCTCTAGCAGGGTAGAAATTTGACGAACTGACTTGTTGGAAAGGTGATGTTGAAAGTCACTGAGCTCTTCAGTACGGCCATTCAAGTACCCAATGTTTGTCTATGGAGATTGCATTGCTGTGTGCTCTATTTTATACACCTGTCAGCAACGGGTCTAGCTGAAATAGCCTAATCCACTAATTTGAAGGGTGTCCACATACTTCGGGCAATGTAGTTTATATGGGTCATTCAACAGAAGTGGTTCGAATTGCTGTCCCCAGTCAAAAAAACTATTTTAAAAAACGGATAAGTCTCCAAACTTAGGACATTTATTAACATCATGATCTATTCTAATTCATGCTAGGCAATAAACACACATATTGTTAAATTAATATAGTACAACATCTTTGTTGATATACTCATTTCTATTGGGGGGTGTCTGTCCCCACCCTGGCTCCTAAAATGTATGTTTGAAAACAAAGTGATTCATTCTTTTTAAAATCTTTTTCACACTATTATTTCAATTGAACATTGATTTGTTTTATTATTCAATTGAAAGATACTGCTACTTTATTGTAAAAATTATTTCTCAAAAAAATTATTTCCCCACTTTGTATGTCACTACCAAAACACACATTAAAAGACTGTAGAATGAATGTGACTTAAGCCACATCCTTACAACTATAATCAGGAAATGGGATTGCATAGCCACATGATGTGTCAATACCGAACATATAATATACAAAAAAATTGTATGTATTTGGGACAAAAATATATGTCCAAAATATACAGTAGCTAGCTAGCTATAATAACTAAAAACTGAAACGTCCACAACCGAAACAATTTGGTTGATTTTGGTATTGACATGATTGTTTTGGTAACTGACTCTTTATTGGTAATCCACTGTATTTCTTTACATCTATTGAAAAAAACATCTGATAAGATAATCTACATTAAAAACATAGATAATTGTTTCTTCCTGGAAGTCAAATTAATTGGACGAAACCACTTCTTCTCACTTTAAATCAAGGACATACTATTGTAGCGAATTCGGGGGGTAGCCCCAACCTGGACTCGAACCGAGGTCCAACGACTGTCAAGCCAATACGTTAACCGTTACGCCAAGAGGTTTAAGTGTTGAGTTAAGGTTGCTACAATATGGTATACAGTGGACCAGGTCCTCAGCCTAATCCCTCCTGCCACAAAAGTTACACAGTTACATGTCCAAATCAGCCAAAGTGTGTACGACACAGGCAGCCCAATTCAGATATTTTTTGCCACTAATTGGTCTTTTGACCAAACACATCAGATCTTTCACATCAGCTCTTTTTCAGAGCTGATCTGATTGGTCAAAAGACCAATTAGTGAAAAAGATTGCAGAATTGGGCTGCCTGTGTAAACGCTGCCACATGTGTGAGAAGCTTGGTCTGTGAATACAGGGAAACTTGTCCATGGGTCAGAGCCTGACAATGATGGTGAAATATGTCTCTAAATTACATTTAAAGGTTTTGAAAATCGGTTTAAAAATCTTGTTTTTACTATTTTGCACATTTTGTATTACATTTCTCAAATTAATAGGTAACAGAAGGTTAATAAAAATGATCAATATGGTGCATGGTTATCCCTTATTAATTAATTATTTCTTTGCAACTTTTTCACTGTTTTGGTAGTGAATAATTTAGTGTCTAGTAAGGAATTCACAAAACTATTTAAAATATGCAATACAAACAGTGTGTGAATAGTAGATATGTCTAACCCCAATTTGAATGAACCACTGTATTTTAACACTCACCTATAATATAATAGCTAGCTATAGCAGGTGCGATTTGAGAAGTGTTTAGATAGTATTTAAACTCAGTATTATATTTTGTCTATTAGTTCTTACCTTGGTTTCCTTCACCCCCACTGCACTCTGGTCAGAAGTATAGAATAAATTACATGTTATTTCATTAAGTAGCATTGCTTCCTCGACCTGTTGGACAATCAACAGAGATTGTGAAGAACGTTTCAATGAGGAACCCGTGTCAAGCCAACTAAAAAAAAAACACGTTTAAACTGAGGACAGGTAGATGACAGAAAAGTAAGTGCAGAGAGAGAAAACAGGTGAGTAGTACACAAAATGCAAAGTGGAGTTTCCATGACAAGATTTAGGCTCAGGCTGAAGCATTTATTTTATACTTATAAACATATATTTAATTATAGGTATTCAGGTAAAAAAAAATTGTAAACTTTTTTTTTTTGGGGGGGGGTACAAATTATACTGTTGAATGTCAAGGCTCACAAATGAGTTTATCAAAGCTGATATACAGTACCCTTCAAAAGTTAGGACACACCTACTCATTCAAGGGGTTTTCTTTATTTTTACTATTTTCTACATTGTATAATAATAGTGAAGACATCAAAACTATGAAATAACACATATGTATTCATGTAGCAACCAAAAAAGTGATAAACAAATCAAAATATATTTTATATTTGAGATTCTTCAAAGTAGCCATCCCGTGCCTTGATTTCAACTTTGCACACTCTTGGCAAAACCCATCAAGCACTATGATGAAACTGGCTCTCATGAGGACCGCCACAGGAAAGGAAGACCCAGAGTTACCTCTGCTGCAGAGGATAAGTTTATTATAATAACTGCACCTCAGATTGCAGCCCAAATAAATTCTTCATAGAGTTCAAGTAACAGACACATCTCAACATCAACTGTTCAGAGGAGACTGTGTGAATCAGGCCTTCATGGTTGAATTGCTGCAAAGAAACCACTACTAAAGGACACCAATAAGAAGAAGAGACTTGCTTGGGCAAAGAAACACGAACAATGGACATTAGACCGGTGGAAATCTGTCCTTTGGTCTGATGAGTTAAAATTTGAGATTTTGGATTCTAACCGCCGTGTCTTTGTGAGACGCAGAGTAGGTGAACGGATGATCTCTGCATGTGTGGTTCCCACCGTGAAGCATGGAGGAGGAGGTGTGATGGTGTGGTAGTGCTTTGCTGGTGACACTGTCAGTGATTTACTTAGAATTCAAGGCACACTTAACCAGCATGGCTACCACAGCATTCTGCAGTGATACGTCATCCCATCTGTTTGCGCTTAGTGGGACTATCATTTGTTTTTCAACAGGTCAATGACCCAAAACACACCTCCAGGCTGTGTAAGGGCTATTTGGCCAGGTAGAGTGATGGAGTGCTGCATCAGATGACCTGGCCTCCACAATTATCTGACCTCAACCCAATTGAGATGGTTTGGGATGAGTTGGACCGCAGAGTGAAGGAAAAACAGCCAACAAGTGCTCAGCATATGTGGGAACTCCTTCAGGACTGTTGGAAAAGCATTCCAGGTGAAGCTGGTTGAGAGAATGCCAAGAGTGTGCAAAGTTGTCATCAACGCAAAGGGTGGCTACTTTGAAGAATCTAAAATCCAAAATATATTTTGATTTGTTTAACACTTTTTTGGTTACTACATGATTCCATATGTGTTATTTCATAGTTTTTCATAGTTTGTAGAAAATAGTCAAAATAAAGAAAAATCCTTGAATGAGTAGGTGTGTCCAAACTTTTGACTGGTACTGTACATTACGATAATATAGTATAATGTAATACTATAATACTAATATAATACCATATAATAATACAGCCTGCACAGGGACTACAGATGAAAATGTGTTGTTTAGCTAAATCTTGAACTATTACTAATCCAAAATAAATACATAAAATAAATTACAATTCAATACTTCTATACTGTATATGTGGCCTACTCAACAGTCTAGTCCAGGCCTTGTGTAATCTCTACATGGAAACTCCAGGATAGAGTCAAAGAAACTGAGACAGACTTCAATCTGCAGAGGACGATTAGACTTTATGGAAAATAAAATAAATTGGTTAAAATGTGAGGAGTGAAATTATAAGGTAAGTACTGCTCAACACACAGCGAGAGAGAGGAAAAGAGAGAAAGAGAGAGAAAGCGAGAGAGATAGAAAGAAACAGTTATTCGTTTTTAGTATTTGTTTAGATTATTAAAGAACACTGCTTTAAAGGGGAGAGAAAGAAGAAAACAACAGGAATGGATTGTTCCGTTTTAAGTTAATGTCTGCTGCGTTGAGGAACACACTTTCTCCAGCGTCCAGCTAATTCTCCCCATTCTACAAGGAGATACAAAAAACATGGACATATTAACGTTGGGAACAGTGGTGGGTTGGGGATGGGATAGGAGGTAGGGAAGGGGACAAGAGAGGAATTGTGGGAACTGGGAATGTTTCACAGAACAGACATGGTTGGTTAGACGCTGTCAGCCACGGAGGAGACGTCTCACCAAGAACTTGCGTTTCTGTTTCCAGTGGTTGCCCTGGGCGTTAGTTGACATGTGGGCCTCGGTGACCATGCGGATCAGGTCCCACTCCTCCTGGGACGGCTCAGGCCGGTCCCACACCGTCTTCTGGAGCTCATCCTTCCGCCGCCGCTCACGGTTCTCCTCGATCAACTTCCGCTTGGCCAGCCGCTTGCTGTCGTCCAGCACCACTGGGAGGGAGTGGTGGAGGTGTAGAGGATGGGAGGGGGTGGAGGAGGAGGAGGTGTTAGGGATTGGGGGGAAGGGTGAAGTGTAAGGCGAGAGAGGGTCAAAGAGGGAAGCAAGGAGTCACGAACGGAGAGGGGATTGAGAGGGAGGGGATCAAGCGCAAAAAGAAGCAAGAGAGTAAGTCTACAACAAGTTTAAGTTCAAGGTTAAGTTTAAGCATCAGACAATTAAAATCGTTGACATAGTGTCACGCGATAGAACGCTACATTGTAGCTGCTCCCATCAGACAACCTGGCACATGTTAGTCCTATGCTAAGCTCACCAGGTGGTAGTGATTATTTCCTGTATCAAAATCCTCATCAGCCTATCAAAGATCTTAAACTCTTTCTCCACAAACCAATGGCAGTTCTTAAAATAGGTCAACTCAGCCACCAGAGGGATACATGTAAAACTTGAATTTGGAGGTTTACATGAATTCCTCTGGTGGCCGACTTGACCTATTTTAAGAACGGCCACTGCTATTTTAAGAACGGCCACTGCTATTTTAAGAACGGCCACTGCTATTTTAAGAACGGCCACTGCTATTTTAAGAAATTAAATGTTCTATTGGTCGCAAGTATGGCCCCATACAATTTACAATACATACAATTCAAAACATATGCACTCTGCCTCCGATATTACACTGATAATATCCATAATTAAAAACATGATCTGTCAATAAATAAATAATAATACAAATTTGATAACAGAAGTAAAAACAGAGAAAGCATGATAGAAATTGCACAATAAAACAAGAATGAAGAAAGAATGAGCTTTTTAGAGTGTTTGTAAAGAGTAATGAATGAGACAGTCTATTCCTGTTATGAGGACTCATGACATTAGTTCTCCCTATCTCTGTACTCAAACAGGTAGGTTAAGCAGCTCTCCGTGACGAGCCGTGATGATCAAGTTCAGTTAACAGATCTCTCAGGTAGATTGGAGCATATTTATTGAGACACATTTTTAGAGCAATCAGAACTAGTGCTAGTTAGTTCATTTGTTAAATCCATTTTTTCCCCAGCTGCCATAGTGGTGGTAGTGAATGTCCTCTCAATTAAATATGAACGCTACATTATTATAATTGTATTATACATCTCACTCTAGAAGAAGAAACATCCTCTCTAAAAGGTATTCTGGGGAACTAAACTAAGCAGAATACTACTTACAGTCTGTTGCCATGCCGACAGCGATGCACTTCTTGAAGCGACATTCCTGGCACTGGTTCCTGGTCACCTTATCGATGACGCACTTTGCCTCGTACTTACAAGTGTACGTCGGGTTCAGGTTCTTCTGGATCGTCCGCCGGAAGAAACCCTTTGGGAAAAATGATAAACGAAATGTTTGAAAGGGAATTTCCGGAACACAATGATCTAAAAAAGTATATTTCATAGAATTTTTCAATTGATGGATACTGCTGAAACCATGTCAGGGAGTTAAGTGTTGGTATTATTACATATGCTATTAATACATATGTCCAGTGTTGGTATTACCTTGCATCCTTCACAGGTGATACAGCGATAGTGATATCCTGTAGCTTTATCCCCACATACTACACATAACTCATCCTTGTCCAGGTAACTGGGGATGTACCCTAACAAGACAGAAAGAGATCAAACATAAAGACATCATATAGGGAAAGTTGTACAAATGAATGCCTTCAACTGAAATGTGTCTTCCACATTTAACCCAACCCCTCTGAATCAGAGAAGTGCCATAATCGATATTCACGTCTTCAGGGCGCGGGGAACAGTGGGTTAACTGAACGACAGATTTTTACCTTGTCAGCTCAGGGATTCGATCCAGCAACCTTTCGGTTACTGGCCCAATGCTCTAACCACTAGGCTACCTGCCACCCCATATATGCCAGTGACGATCTGTTAACAGGGACACAACTATACTTATGTTGGATACAAACAGCATTCAGAAACAACCAATTATGTATGCCAGGAATGCCTGTATCGTTACCAGATTTCCCTATGGGAAAATAAAGTACTCATTTACTACTGTCTGACCACAAGCAGACCACTGAACATGATCTTTGTAGACACTGCAACTTAGAAACAAAGAGGTGATTTCCACCAGATGTGTTTAACATCATTCATTTCAACACAAAGTTCTCCAAAAGGGCCTAAAGTGTGTAGCACTAAGAAGTTAAGAAGCAGAGGTAACAAGAGTTAAAAAGGTAGGGTCAGTGAGGGCAAGGCTGGGGGCTTAGCCCACTGAGAGAGGTGATCCAGCCCGGACACACGAGCAGGGTGGCATGCATGGGGGCTGTCAGACTGCGGGAGGGGAGGGGGGTAGGAGGAGGAGGAGGGTGGGGGCAGAGGTCAATAAATGATCAATACGAGTCGAGGGGAGTCAGGGCCAAGCCATCAACCAGCAAGCTCCAGCCTTCTGTTACCCTGTCTGTAGGCTTGCTCCCTGCACCAGCAATCAATACACACACACACAAAGCACAAAATGCAACAGGTTCTCTGGCTCCGGGTCAGTTCTGGCATGGTATGACACCTTAGGTCAACTTGGATTTACTGTAGTCCAAACTAAAGCCTGATCAAAGGAGCTCAGGTTGTCAACACAATTAATTCCCACCTGTGAATTTAATAGCAAACCATTATGATAGACGCTAAGAACACTGTTCAGGACAATCAAATGCAGAGACACTGACAATTGAGAAGTTTACCAACAAGTCTTTTCAAAGTCCATGGGCTTGTAATATGTTGGTGGTCTGAATTTGCCTTTAAACTTCAAGAGGGCTTAGTTTGAAAGTGAATACATAGTTCAATGTACATAACTACAAACTGTTCCTAATGGCTTGACTTATCAAACGATAAACTCACAGTACTCAGTGTTTAGGTGTTAATAACCATATAGTATCAGAATCACTATGATTATAGTGTATCAAAAGTCACTACGATATTATATATACACATACGAGCAAGGTTCAACACTGAAGCGGTTTGTATTGAGATAAATCACTGTTCAAGCCAAACTAGACTAGCATACATCAAATACCAACAATATCAGGTCAGATTTTGTCCTTCATCAACAGGAAATATTTGTGCACCTGTCGCACGTCTCTACAAATGCATTCCAACACAAGCTGTCAGGATGTCACCCCATCACGCCACCAGGTTAGTCCCTACCTTTCAGCTTGTCATGCCATCAAAATAATCCCTAGTACTTCCAGGTTCTACTGCCAGAAGTACTGCTCCCTGCTCCCAACTCCCTACCTTTCTTGTTGACCTCTTGCATCCACTGCATGTGGGAGAAGTCAGGCTTCCCCTCAGAATAGTAGTCGGGCTGGTGGTTGTAGTGGCTGAGAGGCACTTCCATGGTGCAGTATTCACTTTTGAACACGGGGTTGGGTCCTGGGTAGGAGCAGGCGTAGGGCTGGCTGGGGGGCCAAGCCTGCTCCATGCAGGGAGGGTGGATCTGGTGCATGGGCTGGGGCTCACAGTGCCCGTACCCCCCGGGACCATCACCTCCATACATGCAGTACTCCCCACCGCCCTGCATCGGGTAGCCACCGCCCACGCCATGAGGCATCTCATACATGTCAGGCATGCAGTAGTTCATGATGGCCAACGACTGCACCGAAGGCAGGTAGGCTCATACAAAAGGCTGATGAAGGCCAAAAAAAGAAAAGAAGCCTGGAGACGATGTTACGTATCAACTCAGAGCTAAGCCTAATTAATTCAGCGTTATGTTAAATTACTCTAGATAAATAATTAAACGATTGATACGGATATGATAATAAACTGGTGTACGGAGCAGGTAGGGGCTATGTTGGTAGAATGAGTCTTATATACCGAGTCCTTGGGCCCACCCCTACAGTACAACCCCTAGCACGTACTCGCCCGGCCCCACCCCACCCGCACAGCGCCCTACCAGCCGAATGGGGCAGGAGCTTTATGACGACGTGAGATTTCTAATCTGACTCTGTAAATCCCAGAAGTGGAACAGACAGACAGCAACAAGATGGTGATGTTCTCGCAGATTAAAGCCTTGATTGATGTGCCTCACCAACCACCATCACCTAGTCATAGACATATGGTGCCTCACCAACCACCATCACCTAGTCATAGACATATGGTGCCGTGCCGCTGGCAGAAGTTAACAACAAACAAAGACAGTACAAAATAACAAAAGAAAAGTCATCCAAAATACTTTTCTGGCATAAGAGTATGAATAAGTAGTAGCGCACAGTCTCGGGAGAAGTTTAGTTTGGTTTGGTTCGTCAACACCTGGTGAGTCAATTCCATTTGACACTTAGATCTGGATGATAAACAATATCATGCACATTAGAGAATCTCAGAATAATCGGGTTTAGCCTTCTTAGGCCTATTTCAGTGATTTATGTCACACACAAACTCAGAACACCTGTCTTCAATTCACATCAATCAACATGAAACCCACGTAATCCCAAACTTTTCACTGGTAATAAAGTAAAACTTAGACTTCACTTCAGACTAGAATAGAATAGTTAATTTACAAGGGTTAAGTTATACCAACATTGTCATAAAATGAAGACCACCACACTGCAATCCATGATGGACAACACAACCCAGCTAAAAACAACTTGCTTACTAGGTCAGTGAAACATCAGAAACTTCTATAACTCATTAGAAACCCCTGCATACCCCGTGAATTACTGATTATAATCTAGCAATACCCTTTCACAAGTGTATTACAATGATAACATTAGAGGAGCTAAGTGCAATGGTTCAAGATCATATATAATGATCAAATGTTGAAATAAATGGAACACTGAAGTTATATTCTTCTGGTGTTGATTGCATATGACTTTCTTCTTTGAGTCAGAATATAAGAAAGAAACAAAACTTTTTATTCTCTGATACTCTGTTATAGTTTGATCAACAGGTTGAATTTCAATGGGAGGCGCCATGTGCCAAATAACCTTATCGTATGTTAATCTTCAGACATTCAGCCATATTGATTATGGTTCACAGGATAAGCCTTATGGCAGAGGGGAAGGCGGTACCGATATTTTCTAATTGGACAATCAAAGTAGATGGACTAACTAAGTACAAACATATGCTTGATCACACTTAAGGTTATTTTCTTGCTAAGATATGATTGGCTAAACTTTTTGATGAGATCTTTGAAACACACTACATGTTACTTAATAAAGTTCCAAAAATAAATAATAAAGTAATAATAACAATGTCCAAATAACTATATCAGAGTTTCAAGTAGTGTTTGATCATTTGATATTATTCAGTTTAACAACTGAAAAAGTTTTTGGTTAACATTAGGTCTAGTGGACACAATTGCTAGAGGTCTACAAGAGAATAATAAGAGCTATATTTTATGCATTTCAAATTGAAAGAAGAAATACATTTAATATCAATTCAGTCCAAACAAGTCAGTCAAAAAAACAACACCAAATAGCTATAGTATTGTTCCACATTACTAACCATTAGTTGATCAATGACCACCAAGCATCCTGGCCTACATAATACCAATAGCATATACAGTGGGACTACAGAGAGATGCTAAGTATTCTGCTGTTCACCTTGTCTCCATTTACACACACATTTTTTAAAAGAAATCAATCAAGTTTTAAATCTTAAAGACATGTATTTCTTAATTAGCCATACAGTAGTTTCCCCAAAACGTTCATTGTTTATATGAATAAATAATGTACCATTATATTAATCAAATATTGTCTCATACTTTTAGAATTCGAAGATGGCCGCTACACATTTCATTTATTTCGTTTCTGATGTTTTGTGTGTAAATGTTTATTTCCACCGAGGATTGTGTACTTGTCTTTAACGCACCCAATTAACCAACCAATCAATTAACTGATGTTTGATATAGGAATACTTAACTGCAGTGGCATCACACACGAGCGTACATATAACTGACAAAATAACGGAAACAGCTGAGTAAATGAGGGATACAAGGAAAGCAGGTGCTTCCACAGTTGTGGTTCCTGAGTTAAATAAGCAATTATTTCAATATTTATTTAGGTGTACATTTAGCAGATATTCTAATAATTGATCAATCAATGACCATGCTCTTATTGATAGCTCTTACAGTTTTTTCAATTGCTAACAAGCATCGGTCAATTCCGAAGCCATTTTTTCAAAACTCTTCACACAGTCTGCATTACCAACATGCATCTTGGCCAAACAGTTAATCTCACCTCCAAAACTCACCCAAACCACCAAAACACTTCATACATGTCTCAAAATAAACTCGTTCGACCAGAACACTGGCAACAGTTCTCACTCAGAAAGCGTACGTTGTCACTCATAACACACTGACCTAAAACACTAACAACAGGGAGCATTACATGAATTATGAACTTTTCTCTTTGAAGTTTGAATGATTTTCACATAAATCAGTATTTCATTACAGAATAAGAATAACACCATTTCACTTTATTGACTGTACTGAAGTATATGTAACAACAATGAATCAGAAATGCCGCAATTTGCTTCAATAGCCTTTACTTTTTCTATATCTTTGCATATAGTAATTAAAAAATAAAAAGTTGAAACAAAAAACGAATTCCTGAAATTCCAGGGCTGTGAGGGTCCTAGTTCTCATCAACATGTATAGTATAACACTCATACTGTACAGTACTGTGAGGGTCCTAGTTCTCATCAACATGTATAGTATAACACTCATACTGTACAGTACTGTGAGGGTTCTAGTTCTCATCAACATGTATAGTATAACACTCATACTGTACAGTACTGTGAGGGTTCTAGTTTTCATCAACATGTATAGTATAACACTCATACTGTACAGTACTGTGAGGGTCCTAGTTCTCATCAACATGTGTAGTATAACACTCATACTGTACAGTACTGTGAGGGTCCTAGTTCTCATCAACATGTATAGTATAACACTCATACTGTACAGTACTGTGAGGGTTCTAGTTCTCATCAACATGTATAGTATAACACTCATACTGTACAGTACTGTGAGGGTCCTAGTTCTCATCAACATGTATAGTATAACACTCATACTGTACAGTACTGTGAGGGTCCTAGTTCTCATCAACATGTATAGTATAACACTCATACTGTACAGTACTGTGAGGGTTCTAGTTCTCATCAACATGTATAGTATAACACTCATACTGTACAGTACTGTGAGGGTCCTAGTTCTCATCAACATGTATAGTATAACACTCATACTGTACAGTACTGTGAGGGTTCTAGTTCTCATCAACATGTATAGTATAACACTCATACTGTACAGTACTGTGAGGGTTCTAGTTCTCATCAACATGTATAGTATAACACTCATACTGTACAGTACTGTGAGGGTCCTAGTTCTCATCAACATGTATAGTATAACACTCATACTGTACAGTACTGTGAGGGTTCTAGTTCTCATCAACATGTATAGTATAACACTCATACTGTACAGTACTGTGAGGGTTCTAGTTCTCATCAACATGTATAGTATAACACTCATACTGTACAGTACTGTGAGGGTCCTAGTTCTCCCTCTCTCCTGCATTTGGCCTCAAGTTCTCATCAACATCACTTCTTATGTCTTCTCTGGTGATGCATCTTGTAAAGTATCTTCTGGAATGTCTAATCCAACCCTGGCATTCTTCAGGAGAAGTGTCTCCACACCCTGGCATTCTTCAGGAGAAGTGTCTCCACACCCTGGCATTCTTCAGGAGAAGTGTCTCCACAGCCTGGCAGTCTTCAGGAGAAGTGTCTCCACACCCTGGCATTCTTCAGGAGAAGTGTCTCCACACCCTGGCAGTCTTCAGGAGAAGTGTCTCCACACCCTGGCATTCTTCAGGAGAAGTGTCTCCACACCCTGGCATTCTTCAGGAGAAGTGTCTCCACACCCTGGCATTCTTCAGGAGAAGTGTCTCCACACCCTGGCATTCTTCAGGAGAAGTGTCTCCACACCCTGGCAGTCTTCAGGAGAAGTGTCTCCACACCCTGGCAGTCTTCAGGAGAAGTGTCTCCACACCCTGGCATTCTTCAGGAGAAGTGTCTCCACACCCTGGCAGTCTTCAGGAGAAGTGTCTCCACACCCTGGCAGTCTTCAGGAGAAGTGTCTCCACACCCTGGCATTCTTCAGGAGAAGTGTCTCCACACCCTGGCAGTCTTCAGGAGAAGTGTCTCCACACCCTGGCAGTCTTCAGGAGAAGTGTCTCCACACCCTGGCATTCTTCAGGAGAAGTGTCTCCACACCCTGGCATTCTTCAGGAGAAGTGTCTCCACACCCTGGCATGTCTTCAGGAGAAGTGTCTCCACACCCTGGCAGTCTTCAGGAGAAGTGTCTCCACACCCTGGCAGTCTTCAGGAGAAGTGTCTCCACACCCTGGCATTCTTCAGGAGAAGTGTCTCCACACCCTGGTAGTCTTCAGGAGAAGTGTCTCCACACCCTGGCAGTCTTCAGGAGAAGTGTCTCCACACCCTGGCAGTCTTCAGGAGAAGTGTCTCCACACCCCGCATTCATGGCATCCAGTAAGGACATCTGGTCATGTGGATAGTGGTCATAAACCTTCCACCTCCACGCAGAGACAGACTCCTCTATGGGGTTTAGGAAGGGGGAGTATGGAGGCAGGAATAGTACTGACATCCTGGGATGTGCAGCAAACCAGTCTGACTGCAGCAGAGTGGTGGAATGCCACATTATCCCACACAACAACGAAGGTAGGGGAGTTTCTTGCCCCTCTCTCCTCCACTGGCACAAGTTGATTATGCAGGTCATCCAGAAAATAAATGAGCCTCTCTGTATTGTAGAGGCCAATGAGTGGTTTGTGTAACAGCAAACCATCATTGGACATTACTGCACACATTGTGATGTTAGCTCCTCTCTGGCCTGGGACATCCACAGTTGCTCTCTATCCAATCACATTTCTTCCCCTGCGGCGTGTTTTTGCCAGGTTGAATCCAGCTTCATCAACAAAGATGAATGTATGTGTAGCTTGCCTGGCTTCCATCTCCATTACTCTCTAAAATACAGTAAATCCACAGTTTTACAGTACTTTACATTATGCATAGCTGTGTATGTACCCTGTTTGGTTATTGAACAGACATCTTACCTGGACATATTGATACCGGAGTTCTTTCACACGTTCACCGTTTCTCTCAAAGGGTACAGGGTACAACTTCCTCACCCTTATTTTATGTTTCTCTGGGACTCTGGCAATTGTCATTGTGCTGACCATATTCACATTCCCAAAAGTGATATTGTCTGCCAGCACTCTGTCCCGAATTTCCAGCAGTTTTATTGCATTGTTGCCAATTACCATGTCAACAATGGCAATTTCCTGTGCATCTGATAATATTCTGCCTCTCCCTCCTGTGGGAGGCAACCTTTGGATCCTACTGAAAAACACAAAACAATCAATATATTTCAAAATGTCAGTACATGTAAAAATGTGACCATATTGTATTGTACTGTATTATGAAGTTCAATTATCATTGAAGGATGCACATCTCACCTGTTGTTTTGCCAGAAAATTTGTACTATTGATGCAATTGTTGAATGCTGCAGATTTGGTTGCACCCTTAAACCGGCCTCTCTCAAAGAGACCCCAGCTCTTGGTCTTCCTCTCCTTTGTCCTCCGTGCATTCTCCCTCTGCCTGCCACTCTTCTTTCCCCACCAACCTGTCTTCTTTGATCCATGTTTCTAAACTAAATCATTCCAAAGCTGTCCTCTTTTGTATGTTTGGTAACGAGACTAAAAACAGGACACTTGGGTAGGCTTTCAGCTGAAATTGCAATCAGCTGTGTTTGGAATGATTAAATATTCTGCTGAGATTTTCTAAATGTTTTAATCTGGTTACTGCAGAAATGCACAACATTTGCCATCATTCTGTTTTGAATGTGTTTTTAACAGTTTGGGAAACAGTCTCTTAGCATTTGAAAACGTGCTGCAAATATATAGTTTAGCAGGTGGTGGAGTATGAATGAGAAAATAGTTATTGGATTTCGGAGAATGTGGTCATTGATGCATTTTGTGTGAAAGCAATGAAAAATGATTCACAGTTTGGTCCACATACACTTCTGTTTCGCTGACTGTGTGAAGAGTTTTGACAATGTGACTTCAGTTTTGACCAATGCATGTTAGCAATTAAAAAAAACTGTAACTAAACATTAATTATAGACTAAACAGAGCAGGGCAAAATGCAAGGTAACAAGTCAAATATTTTACCTGGCTATGTGCCAATGATACATACTTATTAAGATTAATAAATTATTGCATCTAATTAATTCAAATCTAATAACCACAAATAATTGTAAATGTATAATTGTATTATTTTACCCACTTTTCAGTCAGTTTAAACTTATTAATACTGAAATATATGTGTTCTTAAAACAAACGTGCTGAAGCTTAAATACGGTGCACTCGGAAAGTATTCAGACCCCTTTTTCCACATTTTGTTACGTTGCAACCTTATTCTAAAATGGATTAAATCGTTTTTTCCCGTCATCAATCACACACACAATATCCCATAATGACAAAGAAAAACATATATATATATTTTTTTGCTAATTTATAAAAATTAAAAACTGAAATATCACATTTACATAAGAATTCAGACACTTCACTCAGTATTAAAGTATTTTGGGTATGACGCTACAAGCTTGGCACACCATTCCTCTCTGTGGATCCTCTCAAGCTCTGTCAGGTTGGATGGGGAGCGTCGCTGCACAACTATTTTCAGGTCTCTCCAGAGATGTTCAATCGGGTTCAAGTCTGGGCTCTGGCTGGGCCATTCAAGAACATTCAGAGACTTGTCCCGAAGCCACTCATGCGTTGTCTTGGCTGTGTGCTTAGGGTCGTTGTCCTGTTGGAATGTGAAACTTCGCCCCAGTCTGAGGTCCTGAGCGCAGGTTTTCATCAAGGATCTTTCTGTACTTTGCTCCGTTCATCTTTCCCTTGATCCTGACTAGTCTCCCAGTCCCTGCCACTGAAAAACATTCCCATAGCATAATGCGGCCACCGCCATGCTTCACCGTGGGGATGGTGCAAGGTTTTCTCCAGATGTGACGTTTGGCATTTAGGCCAAAGAGTTCAATCTTGGTTTCATCAGACCAGAGCATCTTGTTTCTCATGGTCTGAGAGTCCTTTAAGTGCCTTTTAGCAAACTCCAAGCGGGCTGTCATGTGCCTTTTACTGAGGAGTGGCTTCCGTCTGGCCACTCTACCATTAAGGCCTGATTGGTGGAGTGCTGCAGAGATGGTTGTCCTTCTGGAAGGTTCTCCCATCTACACAGAGGAACTCTGGAGCTCTGTCAGAGTAACCATCAGGTTCTTGGTCACATCCCTGACCAAGGCCCTTCTCCCCCGATTGCTCAGTCTGGCTAGGCGGCCAGCTCTAGGAAGAGTCTTGGTGGTTCCAAACTTCTTCCATTTAAGAATGATGAAGGCCACTGTGTTCTTGGGGACCTTCAATGCTGCAGACATTTTTGGGCAGCCTTCCCCAGATCTGTGCCTCGACACAATCCTGTCTCGGAGCTCCACGGATAATTCCTTCGACCTCATGGCTCGGTTTTTGCTCTGACATCCACTGTCAACTGTGGGACCTTATATAGACAGGTGTGTGCCTTTCCAAATCATGTCCAATCAATTGAATTTACCACAGGTTACCACTAATAAAGTTGTAGAAACATCTCAGCGATGATCAATGGAAACAGGACACACCTGAGCTCAATTTCGAGTCTCATAGCAAAGGACCTGAATACTTATGTAAATAAGGTATTTCAGTTTTTTATTTCTAAAAACCTGTTTTCACATTTGTCATTATGAGGTATTGTGTGTAGATTGATGAGGAAAATATGTCATTTAACCGATCTTAGAATAAGGCTGTAACGTAACCAAATGTGGAAAAAGGGAAGGGTCTGAAAACATTCTGAGTGCACTGTAAATGTAGATTAATCATGCCATAAATGCACACATTTTTTTCCCCCCTTCTTCTCTATTTTCATTACTAGACTAATGGATCCGGAGTTAAATGTGCATATAAGGCGATTCTGAACAATCAATTAATTAATCAATGAAGATGCTGAACAGACGTGTGTTTACAAGACAAAGACGCACTATAATCACCTAACCACCGTGTATGTGTCCCAAATGGCACCCTATTCCCTTTTTAGTACACTACTTTTGACCAGAGTCCATAGAATTTTTTGGTTAAACAGTGAACTGTAAAGGGAATAGGGTGCCATTTGGGATCCTTAAAAAGAACCCTCTAAAAAGATGTATCCACGTGACCAGCCATCCTTTTGTGACCAGTGACACACCAACGGAGTTGGGCTCAGACGACTGTGGCTAAGACTGTAACACGATCAACACATAACAGCTGCTAAAAGTAAGGCCCTTTGAGGCAAATCTGCTCCTAAAGAGGCCCTTGATACCAGTTTAACTTTTTGATGAGGTGAAGTCCTCTGTGGCCCTTAATCTCATTCGTCTTTCTTAGAGGACTCGAGACAGAAATGTCAAGTGTCTATCAGACACTATAAATCCTGTCAATACTCTGCAATCTGTTCTAGATAAGTGTATTATTCTTAGTTTGGGGTGTTTTGTTTCCCTCTTTTTCCATCTGTCTTTTTGTATTGTTATTTGTATATAGTGTTACTATTGTTTAATCTGAGGAGTCGATCGGTGTAGAGCTAGAACTTGTTTTTAACCTGACCTACAACCCAAATATTATCAGAATCAGAAACACCTTTATTCACTAAGTACATTTACACTGAACTTTACTTGGTGATATGGTACTGCTAGCAGTAGACAACATATGGAGACAGAAACAGACAGAGGAATTTACACAAAGTTTACATACATTATATACAAAAAAAGTTAAGTGAGCATAGAATATAGAAGTGAATTATAGTTTTACACTGAATTGAAACAGACCATACACTTCACACTGATCAACTTGTTTCCTTTGGGATTGCATACTTTCTGGACCAAAATGACCATGTATATAACATAATCATTAATGATATAACTCTTACAGAAATACAAAAAAAGTCAGGTCTATATTCTGTTGTGTTTGCCTGAGATGTCATCAAACATGAATTCAAATTAAACCAAAACTTTTAAACCCAATTATTGATTCGTGGTTGAAATCGGGGGGAAATTAGACCAAAGCTGTGTACATTAATCACTTTTCACAAATTCAACCAACTAACAACATTAATGCAACGTTATTATGTTGATAAAGATAAAACAATTTATGTGGAAACTATGTTGACTCCCCATAATGTTTCAATAGTAATGACTCTAGACAGATCCTTCAGGATTGATTGATCAAATAAAAGGTTAATTCATTAGTTCCTTTGGTCTACTGGGTTGCACCCAGTAGTAACTGTTACTGAGTATTAACGTTTCAGAGAGCAGAGGTTTTTTGTATCCACTCCTCTGATGACATGATCTACTCTACAAACCCTTCAAAGAGATCGAGCTGCTTACTGCTAAAACTCCAAATACCCAAACAGCCACGGTCATTCAACAATCAAATAAGGTATTGTAAAAAGGCATAATTTCAACCTTAAAAATCGCTCTTTCACTAAATTGAAATCTCTCCTGAATTTAAAATAAATAAAACAATATATATATATATACCTCACTCGAAACATAAATGCTGATATCTACTCAAAACTCACCCAAAGCATGGGAGCATTTGAGGAGCAAGACTGGTTGCTCCTTCAGACACAGGCATTGCCAGGCTTGAACAGTTAACTGGTCCACGGAGGTGAGGTGGCCGTTGTTCCAAAATAAGCATTTCGGCTCATATGCTATTTCCGAGGTCTCACAGAAAGGTCAGTGGATCTATGGGTATGAGTATATACAGTATATCCTCTTGGTGGTAATGCCCCACGGCCCAACCTTGGTTGTCCAGTCCAGTCCATCCAGGTTCTCAGCAACAACATTCCCGGGAGAGTCTTCAACCTCGTTCCTCAGCACCTGTCGATACTGGAAGCCGAAGCAGGCTTGTCCCTAATATATTCCCTCCCTGATCGATCACTTGAGGTCTCAGAGGGTTCAAAGCTGGTCAAGAACAATTTTCAGATGGCAGGCTTCAGTCTTGCAAGGATAGGGCCTGGTTTGACATGTTATCCTGAGCCAGATGTCCCCGTCCAACACCGTGTTACCTGAGAAGGACACCAGGCTAACACCAGGCCCCTGGACAACCTCCCCTCACAAGGCTGGGGTGAGCCCAGGCAAACTATTGGAGAGGCCCAATGATTCTCAATTAACACACCAGCGTTCACCCCAAAGTGAGTGAGTCAAAAGTCTATTAGGTTTATCACTATACTAGCTCACATGTGTCAAGGGTGTTAACATCCAATAACAATATTATTTTCCTGTGGGTTTCTGCTTGTTGTTTTGTACCACTAATGACACTTTTATATTTTCTGGTACTAAACTAAACATATATTTATACACTTCCATCAATAGTGCTAGCTAGTGTGATATTTTGAAGTTCCATCGTTTTTCAAAAAGTAATTTGTACTGTTGTGCCACAACAGTGCACAGTGCTGCCTGATCATGTTCATACCTCCTCCTCCTACTACATCTATTACTACTACATCTACCACTACTACATCTACCACTACTAGATCTACTATTACTACATCTACCACTACTAGATCTACTACTACTAGATCTATTACTACTACATCTACTACTACTTCATCTACCACTACTAGATCAACTACTACTAGATCTACTATTACTAAATCTACAACATCTACCACTACTACATCTACCACTACTAGATCTACATCTACTATTACTACATCTACCACTACTACATCTACTACTACTAAATCTACAACTACTACTACATCTACCACTACTAGATCTACTACTACTAGATCTATTACATCTACCACTGCTACATCTACTACTACTAGATCTACTACTATTAAATCTACTACTACTAGATCTACTACTACTAAATCTACAACTATTACATCTACCACTATTACATCTACTACTACTAGATCTACTACTACTAAATCTACTATTACTAGATCTACTACTACTAAATCTACAACTACTATTACTACATCTACCACTACTACATCTACTACTACTAGATCTACTATTACTACATCTACCACTACTAGATGTACTACTACTAGATCTACTACTACTACATCTACTATTACTACTACATCTACCACTACTACATCTACTACATCTACCACTACTAAATCTACTACTAATACATCTACTACTACTACATCTACATCTACTACAACTAGATCTACTACTACACCTACTACTACTAAATCTACTACTACTACATATATTACTACTACATCTACATCTACTACTACTACATATATTACTACTACATCTACTACTACTAGATCAACTACTACTACATATATTACTACTACATCTACTACTACTATATCTACATCTACTACTACTACATGTACATCTACTACTACTACATATATTACTACTACATCTACTACTACTATATCTACATCTACTACTACTACATGTACATCTACTACTACTACTACATATATTACTACTGCATCTACCACTACTACATCTACTACTACTAGATCAACTACTACTACATATATTACTACTACTACATCTACCACTACATCTACTACTAATAGATCAACTACTACTACATATATTACTACTACATCTACTACTACTATATCTACATCTACATCTACTACTACTAGATCAACTACTACTACATATATTACTACTACATCTACTACTACTATAACTACATCTACTACTACTGCATCTACTACTTCTACATCTACTACTACTACTACTAGATACGTTTTCAGTTGTAAATGTCCGCACATTATCAACGTGCTCACAGGAGAAGCCTTCTCAGAACAGGACTTATGTTGTTTGGGTGAATCTCAGGCCATGGGGGTCATGAGTGTCATAGTTAATGACAAGCAGATGCTCGTAGTCAATACTGCTAACTAGTCAGGCCCAAATCACTCAACATGTCGGAAACTGATTGAGTAGCTCAATAAAGTCACTAAGAAATGTTAAATATGCTATTATCTGGTTCAATGTCTTGTATAGATATTTGGACTAAAATGCCAAAGTTAGAGGTTGGTGACAGTGGCCGGGTAACCAAAACCAAAGCATGGATTGAAGTCTTTTCTCATCCATAGACTGCTTACAGGGTAAGGAAACAAATAGGTTATATTTACACTGTCCGTTAATGTGTGTTAATACGTGCTAATGATAATCTGACATCTGTACACCAAATGGACAACAAAACAACAGCAGAATGAGCTGACCCAGTTGAATGAGACAATGTGAGTCATCACGACCAGCTGGGAAAAACTTTACATTTGGAGATAAATTAATCTGAATCCAGTCTCTTCCTCACCCCCCCCCCCATTCCCCCTTCTCCTGTTCGTTACTGTTAATCACCAATCAAGACGTACTGTATGAAGCAATGACTCAATGACGCAATTACGTGCCTCTAATGACACCCAATGCACTCATTTGACCAGATCTCATTTGACCAGATCTGGTCCTTCACTGTCATTTGGGACGCAGTGAATGACTAAGTGATGCCTTGACAGAATTATCTGGGGGAAAGATCTGGCATATAAGGACAAAGACGTTAGGGGAAAAGTCTAAATGATAAGCCCTTGAACAACCATGAAGGGTTGATACTATAACTATACATATATTATAAGTAACATATCATTCTGTGACCACACGTGTCAGAGGAGAACAGTCAGGTCACTGTTAACGAGAGGACAAAAGCGGAAGAATATGCCAACGCTTTGGTGTCATGCGTAACAAATCTTCCTCCAAATGAACCGTTCCTCAGAGGGCTACTAACTAACCCTCCGGTGACCGGACTCATCAGATCATACACATCACAGTCACTCTGATGCCTGAATGGACACACACACACACACACATCTCCCTTAAACAGCACACCAGATCAATACAAAAAAGATTCACGTTGTTGACTACTTTGAGCACCTAAACTACCAGAAGTCAATCAGTTATAAGGAAGAAGGAGACATGAAGAGACATCTGTTGGAGAGTTAAGAATTGTAAAACAAATCTTTATGGAAATGATCAGTGACGTTGTCTTTGTGATAACCAGTCATTGGAAGCTCTAGCTAGCCAGCTTAGACACAGTGCTGGATAGGCTTCCACCCAAAGTGCTGTTTTGCATGCTGTTGGGAAGATCATCTGACCAAAACCTCAGAAACTCCAACACCTATACACACTTCATACAGATGAAAATGAAACGGCTACAGGCTGGTGTGGAGTAGCTGTCTGCTCAGAACCAGCCTGGCATAGTGAGAAGGGCATGACACGCAAACATACACACACAAACTACTGTCCTGTCCTTAGATGCACTGATGGCCTGAATGAGGCTGATACTACTGCCGGGCATGACATTTCCATAAAAACAAGCAGGCCTAGTGTGTGTGTGTGTGTGTGTGTGTGTGTGTGTGTGTGTGTGTGTGTGTGTGTGTGTGTGTGTGTGTGTGTGTGTGTGTGTGTGTGTGTGTGTGTGTGTGTGTGTGTGTGTGTGTGTGTGTGTGTGTGTGTGTGTGTGTGTGTGAGAGAGAGAGAGAGAGAAAGAGAGAAAGACAGAGGAGAGAAAGAGGGCGACAGAGAGGAGAGAGAGATGGAAAGAGAGAAGGAGGGACAGACAGACATTTAGAAGGCTTCAGTTAGAGCTACAGAACAGAGAGACAGACAGACAGAGCCACAGTTGGCATGTTGTGTCCCGCATCCATCTGGATGTGAGACAGAGAACTGAATTATTCAAAACAGAACCTAAAAATGGAGCACTAAAGGAGGGGAGTGTGTGTATGTGTGTCTATGAACGGTTCCACCAGCCAATACATTACATACACTATATGTGGACTCCTGTAGTTGAACAGCTCCCTTTGCTGCTATAACAGCCTCCACTCTTCTGGGAAGGCTTTCCACTAGATGTTGGAACATTGTTGCGGGGACGAATGCCTGGCTCGCAGCCGGCATTCCAATTCATCCCAAAGTTGTTCAATAGGGTTGAGGTCATGGTTCTGTGCAGGCCAGTCAAGTTCTTCCACACCCATCTCGACAAACCATTTCTGTATGGACCTCACTTTGTGCACGGGGGCATTGTCATGCTGAAACAGAAAAAGGCCTTCCCCAAACTGCCACAAAGTTAGAAGCAGAGAATCATATAGAATGTCATTGTATGCCGTAGCATTAAGATTTCCCTTCACTGGAACTAAGGGGCCTAGCCCTAACCATGAAAAACAGCCCCAGGCCATTATTCCTCCTCCACCAAACTTTAGAGTTGGCACTTCACATTCGGGCAGGTAGCGTTCTCCTGGCATCTGCAGAAATGTGACGAACTGACTTGTTGGAAAGGCGACATCCTATGACGGTGCCAAGCTGAAAGTCACTTCAGTACGGGCCATTCTTTGTTTGCATGGCTGTGTGCTCGATTGCATGGCTGTGTGCTCTATTTTATACACCTGTCAGCAACGGGTGTGGCTGAAATAGCTGAATCTTCTCATTTGAAGGTCTAATTATAACCTAACACAGTGGTGCTATGAATCTACTGGTTTACAGGCCACATCAGGCCTGCAAGTCACATTATGCTGGCTTGCAAAGTGATGTGTAATTCCTATTGGAATCCAGCCAGAGTTAGGATATCCAACAAGTGGAATTGTTAATCACCTGCAATCTGCATTCAGAATGAATGGCAGGGTAGGGAAGATGAGAAACTGAGACTACCTCAATCATCTAAACTTGCAGTAAATGCAATTACTAACAGAATGGATTAATTTAGAAAACTGTATGTCATGTATCTTAACATGAATCAACCAAGGAATGTACATGCAAAAACACAGATATTACAGTAAAACAAACAATTCTAAAAAGCTCCCTGCAATAAAGCATGCTGGGAAATATTATATATGGTTCTATGTAGAACCCTTTTTGCCTTAGAATGGCGCTGGAGAGGATGGCTGACGTTTTACGTGCTCCTAACCAACTGTGCTATTTTGTTCGTCTTTTTGCGTTGTTTGTAACTTATTTTTGAACTTATTTTGTCCATAATGTTGCTGCTACCGTCTCTTATGACAGAAAATAACTTTTGGACATCAGAACAGCGATTACTCCCCACGAACTGTTAGAAGCTTTTTCCTTTAACGAGTCCGACGTGAAGTATATTCCTGGGAACAGGCCCAAATCCCCGTCATTTGCGTGAAGAGAAGATGGAGAAAAAAGGGGCGGAGGTCGGGCTGCCTTCTGAGAATTCATAGGTGAGCGAGTAAAACCCCACTGCCATCCATTCTATTGGCAAACATGCAATCATTGGAAAACAAAATCGATTACATTAAATCGGGACATTTAAAACTGTAATATCTTCTGTTTCACAGAGTCGGGCTGAACGACGACATGAACATCATACAGCTGTTTTACACTGTATCGGCAGGAGAGAACAGCAGCCTCTGGTAAGACAAGGGGTGAGGGTCTATGTATATTTGTAAACAACAGCTGGTGCACAATATCTAAGGAAGTACCGAGGTTTTGCTTGCCTGAGGTAGAGAATCTCACGATGAGCTGTAGACCACACTATCTACCTAGAGTTTTCATCTGTATTTTTCGTAGCTGTCTACATACCACCAAATACCGATGCTGGCACGAAGACCGCACTCAATGAGCTGTATACCACCATAAGAAAACAGGAAAACGCTCATCCAGAGGCGGCGCTCCTAGTGGCCGGGGATTTTAATGCAGGGAAACTTAAATCAGTTTTTACCAAATTTCCACCAGCATGTTAAATGTGCAACCTGAGGGAAAAAAACTCTAGACCTCCTTTACTCCACACACAGAGACCCTCACCCCCCATTTGGAAAATCTGACCATAATTCTATCCTCCTGATTCCTGCTTATAAGCAAAAATTAAAGCAGGAAGCACCAGACTACAAAAGCACAGCCGAGAGCTGCCCAGTGACACAAGCCTACCAGACGAGCTAAAATACTTCAATGCTCACTTCGAGGCAAGTAACACTGAAACATGCATGAGAGCATCAGCTGTTCCAGACGACTGTGTGACCACGCTCTCCGCAGCCGATGTGAGTAAGACCTTTAAACAGGACAACAGTCACAAGGCCGCAGGGCCAGACGGATTACTAGGACTTGTACTGCAAGCATGCGTTGACCAATTGGCAAGTGTCTTCACTAACATTTTCAACCTCTCCCTGGCTGAGTCTGTAATACCAACATGTTTTAAGCAGACCACCATTGTACCTATGCCGAAGAACACTAAGGTAACCTGCCTAAATGACTATCAACCTGTAGCACTCACGTCTGTAGCCATGAAATGCTTTGAAAGGCTGGTCATGGCTCACATCAACACCATTATCCCAGAAACCCTAGACCCACTCCAATTTGCATACCGTCCCAACAGATCCACAGATGGTGCAATCTCTATTGCGCTCCACACTGCCCTTTCCCACCTGGACAAAAGGAACACCTATGTGAGAATGCTATTCATTGACTAAAGCTCAGCGTTAAAATTTGAACATCCCACGGAGCACCATTAAATCCATTGTAAAAAAAAAAATGAAAGAATATGGCACCACAACAAACCTGCCAAGAGAGGGCCACCCACCAAAATTCACGGACCAGGCAAGGAGGGCATTAATCAGAGGCAACAAAGAGACCAAAGATAACCCTGAAGGAGCTGAAAAGCTCCACAGCGGAGATTGGAGTATCTGTCCATAGGACCACTTTAAGCCGTACACTCCACAGAGCTGAGCTTTACGGAAGAGTGGCCAGAGAAAAGCCATTGCTTAAAGAAAAAAATAAGCAAACCTGTTTGGTGTTTGCCAAAAGGCATGTGGCAGACTCCCCAAACATATGGAAGAAGGTACTCTGGTCAGATGAGACTAAAATTGAGCTTTTTGGCCATCAAGGAAAAAGCTATGTCTGGCGCAAATCCAACACCTCCCATCACCCTGAGAACACCATTCCCACAGTGAGGCATCGTTGTGGCAGGAACATGCTGTGGGGATGTTTTTCATCAGCAGGGACTGGGAAACTGGTTAGAATTGAAGGAATGGCGGATGGTGCTAAATACAGGGAAATTATTGAGGGAAACCTGTTTCAGTCTTTCACAGATTTGAGACTGGGACGGAGGTTCACCTTCCAGCAGGACAATGACCCTACGCATACTGCTAAAGCAACACTCGAGTGGTTTAAGTGGAAACATTTAAATGTCTTGGAATGGCCTAGTCAAAGCCCAGACCTCAATCCAATTCAGAATCTGTGGTATGACTTAAAGATTGCTGTACACCAGCGGAACTCATCCAACTTGAAGGAGCTGGAGCAGTTTTGCCTTGAAGAATGGGCAAAAATCCCAGTTGCTAGATTTGCCAAGCTTATAGAGACATACCCCAAGAGACTTGCAGCTGTAATTGCTGCAAAAGGTGGGTTAGAGCATTGGGCTAGTAACTGAAAGTTTGCAAGTTCGAATCCCCAAGCTGACAAGGTACAGATCTGTCGTTCTGCCCCTGAACAAGGCAGTTAACCCACTGTTCCTAGGCCGTCATTGAAAATAACAATTTGTTCTTAACTGACTTGCCTAGTTAAATAAAGGTAAAAAATGTTTTTACAATTTAAAAAAGTTAACTTTGGGGGGGTGAATATCTATGTACGCCCAAGTTTTCCGTTTTTTTTGTTTGTTTGTTTGTTTGTTTGTTTCACAATAAAAATATTTTGCATCTTCAAAGTCATAGGCATGTTGTGTAAATCAAATGATACAAACCCCCAAAAAATCTATTTTAATTCCAGGTTGTAAGGCAACAAAATAGGAAAAATGCCAAGGGGGATGAATACTTTCGCAAGGCACTGTATGTTACCAGTAGCAAAATTTGTGACACGTGAATGTCTTTGACCTCATCAAGCACACTGATCCTCTGCCAGGTAACACTAACACACATGTAACCTGTATGGCACATGTAAGGCTCTGACTAAGGCCTTGAGGCTGAAACATTGGCACAAAAAATGCATATGTGATACTTTGCAAGCGCAGGGATGCGGAGGAGCTTCTCCTCGTTAAACAGTGACAGAGAGGACCCAAACAAACGTGTTTCCATATTCAGCCTGGACATCTACATGTGAATAAAACACAGACACAAAGAGTACCCAGCTGGTATGACATGACGCTATCTCCCTCAGACATGACTATTTAGTTCAGATCTCTGTCAGTAAGGCCAGTGGACACACACACACAGCTTTCCGAGAATGAAAGGGAAGATCAGGGTGTATCTGACATGGGGAAATTATTTCATAATTGGATCTCTAATTCATATGTGATTTGCTACAAAGAGGTTTAGAATGTCACTGAAGTTCTGCCTGTTCCTTCTACCTTAATTGTATGAAATATACATTTGTTGGCCCATTAGATAATATTGAGTTCAATAGGGTCAGATACCTGTCAATGGTACATGTAATTCTCCAATGACAAACGATATTCTGAGTGCAGTGTTTCTTCACTCTGTTGCTCGACTACCCCAATGTAAGACTTTGTCCCCCCTTAAGGCGTTTGCATGCTTCCCATCCGGAGCAGTTTGGAAGAGTTTGTGCATATATTATGATGACATTTTGTGGAGGTTTATTTATTTTGGACTTCAGTAAGGGTTTTGTTGGCTGTTCGGGCACACAACCTTTTTCCAGAGGCCAGCCTAAGTCTACGCCCCTTCGTCCGTAACTGGTCAACTGTAGGGATTTTTCAATAAAGTCTTTGTTGTCATTCAATGAGAGATGACTCATTTTCATGCAGTCTGCACCAAACATCTTAGTTAGATATAAAATTGCACAACTAAGATCTCCTTGGCAAGAACGTGAACATTTATGACAGATTTCTCAAGCTATTTCAGATGAATTCTAAGAAACATAATCTCAAAACGGACAAACGGTACTAGTGCTGCTTTTTCTTGTTTTTCCAGCGAAGGTCTTTTAAGGGAGTATGTGAGCACACTCGTTTGGTTCGCCCAGCCAACTTCGGCTAGCCGCCAGCCGAACTGAAGCAGGCTGACGCCTTTAGCCCCATCACAAACAAATGCATAATGTGGAGGATACCAGATGCCTGAGACAAGAAACACTACTTTAGTGTAACCCCACAAACCAGACAGACAGCTTAAAATAAAGAAGAATGAGGATGAGGAATAGAACTATACCATGTAGATACTGTAGATAGACAGATATAATAGTTGAGAGGGAGGAATAGAACTGTACCATGTAGATACTGTAGATAGACAGATATAATAGTTGAGAGAGAGGAATAGAACTGTACCATGTAGATACTGTAGATAGACAGATATAATAGTTGAGAGGGAGGAATAGAACTGTACCATGTAGATACTGTAGATAGACAGAAATAATAGTTGAGTGGGAGGAATAGAACTGTACCATTTTGCATGGCCTCATGTTTCCAGCGGGGGGTGGTGCATTTGTCTCCTTGCTCTAGAAACAAGAAGCATAAAGTACTTAGAAACAGACACAGATGCAGTCTCTTTTTGTGAGGTCACAGCACAACACAGATGGCCACACTCGTCTGGGTCAAAAGCCCTGATGAGGATTTTTTTTTTTAAACCCGTCTTCAATTGAATGAGGTAAATAAAAAATCCCCCAGGGATTTTGACCCAGGCAAGTGCAGGATTCTGTTCTGTGCTGTGACATGCGCCCATCAAAAAGGCTGTTCCTGTAGAGATGAAATAGGCATTTGAATACTTCAATGTATTTTAAAAGTGTTACCTGACATGCTGCTGGGCTTCAGGGCCTAGACACCATTCTCATACCCTCCCCTGCCTTCTGATACTGGGCTGGAGGGAGATAGAGCTGGAGGTTACTGGGCTGGAGGGAGATAGAGTTGGAGGTTACTGGGCTGGAGGGAGATAGAGCTGGAGGTTACTGGGCTGGAGGGAGATAGAGTTGGAGGTTACTGGGCTGGAGGGAGATAGAGCTGGAGGTTACTGGGCTGGAGGGAGATAGAGCTGGAGGTTACTGGGCTGGAGGGAGATAGAGCTGGAGGTTACTGGGCTGGAGGGAGATAGAGTTGGAGGTTACTGGGCTGCAGGGAGATAGAGCTGGAGGTTACTGCGTTGGAGGGAGATAGAGCTGGAGGTTACTGGGCTGGAGGGAGATAGAGCTGGAGGTTACTGGGCTGGAAGGAGATAGAGCTGGAGGATTTAAAAAATGTTTAATTTACAATGATGGCCTAGGAACAGTGGGTTAACTGCCTTGCTCAGGGGCAGAACCTTGTCAGCTCGGGGATTCGATATAGAAACTTTTCAGTTACTGGCCCAATGCTCTAACCACTAGGCTACATGCTACATGGAAAACTCATAGAGAACTCATACCTCTCTAGCTCTCTGTATTCCCAGTCAGTTTCTATGAGCTCAATATGACACTGTTGACAATACAGAGGGTACTCAGAACCATGTATAGGTATGTGACTCTGTTGGCAGCTATTCTCACCTGTGTGCAGCGTGTCAGAATCCCCCACGGTGATGCGTCGGCTTACACCATTGGAGCCTGGAAGACACATACAAAGGATTTTGTTAGATTGATAGATTTGCTGAAGAAGGAACAGGTCTCCTATGCCAAATGTCCCCTAGACATGACTCTGCTGCCCACAGCAACACCTAGAGGTAATAGATGGAACAGCAACCCTCTGACGCACGCACGCACGCACGCACGCACGCACGCACGCACGCACGCACGCACGCACGCACGCACGCACGCACGCACACACACACACACACACACACACACACACACACACACACACACACACACACACACACAGCTTTAATGCCTTAACAGGGAGATCAACATGCAACAGAGAAAGAAAGAGAGACTCTGACATACTGTATGTAAAGATGTAGCCTATGGTCCCATACTGTGTACATACAGTGCATGATAGAAGACTTCGCTAGAGTACATAACAATAAGGTCATGGCCTGTTCTATAGTATGTAGACTAGTATGGAAGTAGACTAGATGTGTGTGTGTGTGTGTGTATGTGTGTGTGTGTGTGTGTGTGTGTGTGTGTGTGTGTGTGTGTGTGTGTGTGTGTGTGTGTGTGTGTGTGTGTGTGTGTGTGTGTGTGTGTGTGTGTGTTGGGGGAGTGTTAGAGCAGCACAGTCAGGAAGTGGAGTGTCCACATTCCAGGAAGAATTGTCATTTTATAATATGAAGCCACATCTCGGAATCAGAGAGCTGCAATGACAACACAGAAACACAGACACACACGCACACACACACATTCTTACATACCACAGAAGGTGGTTCAGGTTAACTATATAACATACTGGTGCTCTATTGATTCACTATATTTCAAACATCTGTCTAGCCCAGCCTCTCTGTCTCTGTCTCTGTCTCTCTGTCTCTCTCGCCTTAGTGCTGTGATTGAACACGCGACCCTCAGAGCAGGAGCTCACAGCTTACGTCTCTCCATCATCCCTGTCCACAACGCCGCAGCAAACCGCAAGCTTACTGGCGAGTGATCTCCCAATGTCCTAAGTCCTGTCGAATTTCACAGTGTCTCTAAAGCGACCTGGCTGGTGTGATTGTGTCAATATGTATGTGTCAGTGCATTTGGAAAGTATTTAGACCCCTTTCCTTCTGCCACATTTTGTTACGTTACAGTCTTATTCTAAAATGGATTACAAGATTTCCCCCCCCCCTCATCAATCTGCACACAATACCCCATAATGACAGAAATACACTGCTCAAAAAAATAAAGGGAACACTTAAACAACACAATGTAACTCCAAGTCAATCACACTTCTGTGAAATCAAACTGTCCACTTAGGAAGCAACACTGATTGACAATAAATTTCACATGCTGTTGTGCAAATGGAATAAACAAAAGGTGGAAATTATAGGCAATTAGCAAGACACCCCCAATAAAGGAGTGGTTCTGCAGGTGGTGACCACAGACCACTTCTCAGTTCCTATGCTTCCTGGCTGATGTTTTGGTCACTTTTGAATGCTGGCGGTGCTTTCACTCTAGTGGTAGCATGAGACGGAGTCTACAACCCACACAAGTGGCTCAGGTAGTGCAGCTCATCCAGGATGGCACATCAATGCGAGCTGTGGCAAGAAGATTTGCTGTGTCTGTCAGCGTAGTGTCCAGAGCATGGAGGCGCTAACAGGAGACAGGCCAGTACATCAGGAGACGTGGAGGAGGCCGTAGGAGGGCAACAACCCAGCAGCAGGACCGCTACCTCCGCCTTTGTGCAAGGAGGAGCACTGCCAGAGCCCTGCAAAATGACCTCCAGCAGGCCACAAATGTGCATGTGTCTGCACAAACGGTCAGAAACAGACTCCATGAGGGTGGTATGAGGGCCCGACGTCCACAGGTGGGGGTTGTGCTTATCCCCCAACACCGTGCAGGATGCCAGCATTCAAAAGTGACCAAAACATCAGCCAGGAAGCATAGGAACTGAGAAGTGGTCTGTGGTCACCACCTGCAGAATCACTCCTTTATTGGGGGTGTCTTGCTAATTGCCTATAATTTCCACCTGTTGTCTATTCCATTTGCACAACAGCATGTGAAATTTATTGTCAATCAGTGTTGCTTCCTAAGTGGACAGTTTGATTTCACAGAAGTGTGATTGACTTGGAGTTACATTGTGTTGTTTAAGTGTTCCCTTTATTCTTTTGAGCAGTGTACCTTATTTACATAAGTTTTCAGACCTGATTTGATATGTTTGGAAAGGCACACACCTGTCTATATAAGGTCCCACAGTTGACAGTGCATGTCAGAGCAAAAACCAAGCCATGAGGTCGAAGGAATTGTCCGTTGAGCTCCGAGACAGGATTGTGTCGAGGCACAGATCTGGGGAAGGGTACCAAAAAATGTCTGCAGCATTGAAGGTCCCCAAGAACACACTGGCCTCCATCATTCTTAAATGGAAGAAGTTTGGAACCACCAAGCTGTCAGTCTGGCCAAACTGAGCAATCGGGGAGAAGGGCCTTGGTCAGGGAGGTGACCAAGAACCCGATGATCACTCTCATAGAGCTCCAGAGTTCCGCTGTGGAGATGGGAGAACCTTCCAGAAGGACAACCATCTCTGCAGCACTCCATCAATCAGGCCTTTATGGTAGAGTGGCCAGACGGAAGCCACTTCTCAGTAAAAGGCACATGACAGCCTGCTTGGAGTTTGCCAAAAAGCACCTAAAGGACTCCCAGAACATGAGAAACGAAATTCTCTGGGGATGTTTTTCAGCAGCAGGGACTGGGAAACTAGTCAGGATCGAGGGAAAGATGAACAGAGCAAAGTACAGCAAGATCCTTGATGAAAACTTGCTCAAGAGCACTCAGGACCTCAAACGGGGGTGAAGGTTCACCTTCCAACAGGACAACGACCCTAAGTACACAGCCAAGACAACGCAGGAGTGGCTTCGGGACAAGTCTCTGAATGTCCTTGAATGGCCCAGCCAGAGCCCGGACTTGAATCTCTGGAGAGACCTGAAAATAGCTGTGCAGCGACGCTCCCCATCCAATCTGACAGAGCTTGAGAGGATCTTCAGAGTAGAATGGGAGAAACTCCCCAAATACAGGTGTGCCAAGCTTGTAGTGTCATACGCAAGAAGACTCGAGGCTGTAATCGCTGCTAAAGGTGCTTCAACAAAGTACTGGGTAAATGGTCTGAATACTTATGTAAATGTAACTTTTCCAATTTTTAATTTTTAATAGATTAGCAAAAACTTTGGAATACTTTCCAAATGCACTGTATGTCCATGTCAATGTGTGTGTGTATGTGTATGTATGTATGTATGTGTGTGTGTGTGTGCGTGTGTATATGTGTGTGTATGTATGTGTGTGTGTGTGTGCGTGCGAGCGTGTGTGTCTGTATAGAGTTGTTGATGTGTGTGTGTCTAGCGTGCAAGAGACTATAATTGAGATATCAGGAAGTGAAACTTGAGATATCAGGAAGTGAACTGTCCAAGATTACAGCCTCCACACTTTTTTGCATGGTTTTACCATAGTGTGTGTTTGTGTGTGTGTGTGTCCTCCTACTCTATGCTGATGAGTTGAGACTGTTGCTAAACATCAGGTCTATTAAGGCCATGTATTTTGCCTAATGCATCTTTTATTGGCATATGGCCTAATGTATTCATGTCATGAAGAGGTGAGTTGACAGCCTTAACCCAACATAAATAATGCTCTCGTTCCACACAGAGAATGAGGTGCCATAAAGTGCCATATGCAACTGGTAAACACCCATCTACTGCAATAATCTATTTTGCGTGTGTATCTAAATTGTAGAGGTGCCATCTTTGTGTGTATGTCCACTGTACACAATCCCTCCTCCCATACCCCCTTCCTATGGAGAACAGCTGGCTGGAGGTGAAGTGCATGATCCATCCACTTCTACTCAGTGTACTAACACATCGTTTTAACGATAACGTTTTATCTATCTACATGCAACTTGGCATCAGGTCAATAATTGTAGCCTCATCAAAGGTAGCTGGGGAGTGCCTGTTGGCTGTAGTGGGGCTTATGGAAAGTTGTCTGTTGTGGTGTGGGTACGTGTGTGCGAGTGCGTGTGTGCGAGTGCGTGTGTGCGAGTGGCTGACACAGCAGTCTGATGAACATTCAAAGTAGCAGCGATAAATTACAGATCTGGGTTAGATAGACATACAGTAGGGCTCTGAGAGGGAGCTGTGGGCGTGTGTGTGTGTGTGTGTGTGTGTGTGTGTGTGTGTGTGTGTGTGTGTGTGTGTGTGTGTGTGTGTGTGTGTTTGAGAGAGAGAGAGAGAGAGAGAGAGAGAGAGAGAGAGAGAGAGAGAGAGAGAGAGAGAGAGAGAGAGAGAGAGAGAGAGAGAGAGAGAGAGAGAGAGAGAGAGAGTTGGTCCACAGATGGCCTTTTTTTAAGGAAAATCACTTGGTTGAGTGCTTTGGTGAATGTCTAAGTATCATTTGGGCACATAGAGTCCTGAATTACCACAGTGAAACTAATGGCTCTGAACACACACCGCAGGCCTGAATTAGCTGGAGCGCGCGAGAAAGAGATAGAGAGCACGGTCTCTACCCCGTTACCCCCCACTCTCCTCTCTCTCCCCTGTCACCTATCTGTCCAAGCCATGTGGTTTTTATCATCCCTTGCTCACTCTATTTCAATAAATGTCTCTCAAACGAGCTGCCTATTTGTTTGGTTTGAAAGAAGCTGACTGTTAAATCAATGACTGAGTCAAGTCTTTTAATGATGTGATGTGATGGTTAAAAGACATGATAAGTGCCTTTCATGTCTCAGTCAATGGATGCTTTCATACAAGTACAAGAGAAAACCCATCAGCGTGATGTCTATTTGGCAATAGACTTTTTCAATGGGTCTTTCTTTCTTTCAATGATAGAAGGTTCCTCTGGTTGAGACACAACCAATGCAGCTCATACTCAAGCTGCAAGATTAACCAGTAATATTTCAGATTTCAGTTTCTGCATCCCAAATAACAGCCTATTTATTTTCTTTAGAGTGCACTACTTTTGACCAGGGCCTACTATAGTATATATGGAATATGGTACCATTTGTGACATACCCATTGGCTGGGATGACTGGGCCACCTAATATGGTGGAATACAATATACAGTTTAGTAATAGTCATTGCATTACATAACACAGAGGAAAGCAGTGCTGTAGTATGTTCATGCAGTTACCAGAACTAAAATATTCTTATCACATTAGCCTGGGAAGGATATAGGGATATGGTCTAGGATCAGTTTTGATTATAATGAATAAGATTACATGTGACAGAGGGGCACTGATCGTAGATCATCAGCAGTCCTACTCTGAGATGCTTTATGAATACGGGGCTATCTGATAAATGTGAGTGGTAAATGCACTTGATCCTGACTTAACATCGCAGCAGGGAGAAAGGAAAGAAATCAGGACAAAGATGTGATCTACACACTGTGATGTTGTCCAGCTCCATCTAAAACACTGACCCACCACAGAGAGGAGCAGAGAAGAGACACAGAGATTACCAATCTGGCATTAGGTTACATAATCCTCAAACAAAGAGAGCGAGAGAGAGCAGTGGAGAGAGGAGTGGAGAGAGGAGTGGAGAGAGCAGTGGATTGAGTAGTGGAGAGAGCAGTGGAGAGAGGAGTGGAGAAGAGTGGAGAAGAGTGGAGAGCAGTGGTGAGAGGAGTGGAGAGAGCAGTGGATTGAGTAGTGGAGAGAGCAGTGGAGAAGAGTGGAGAGCAGTGGCGAGAGGAGTGGAGAGAGCAGTGGAGAGAGGAGCGGAGAGAGGAGTGAAGAGGAGTGGAGAGAGCAGTGGATTGAGCAGTGGAGAGGAGTGGAGAGAGCAGTGGAGAGAGGAGTGGAGAAAGCAGTGGAGAAAGCAGTGGACAAAGCAGTGGAGAGAGGACTGGAGAGAGCAGTGGAGAGAGGAGTGGAGAAAGGAGTGGAGAAAGCAGTGGAGAGGAGTGGAGAAAGCAGTGGAGAGAAGAGTGGAGAGAGCAGTGGAGAGAGGAGTGGAGAAAGCAGTGGAGAGAGGAGTGGAGAGAGCAGTGGAGAAAGGAGTGGAGAACAAAGGAGAGGATTAATGAATCAAATAGAAATGGGCCTCATGGGTTAGCACTGCAGAGAGCAGACTCACAGACACGTGCATGCACCAGCACACACACACACACACACACACATGCACACACACACACACACATGCACACACACACACATGCATACACACACACACACACACACTTGTTTGTGTCATGGTTTTGGGCTGTGTGTGGAGGCAGCTCATACCACATGTAATCACGTCTTTAGCTTGCAGATACACAGAATAATTTGAATGCCAGGTTTTCTTGAAAAACCCAAAGGGCCAAACAGAGGAAGAAAACAAAGAATGTGGAGTGAGCCTTGATGATGTGGAAGACAGAGTGTTGGCTGGCAGCCGTGTGAGTGTGTGTGTGTGTGTGTGTGTGTTCACATGCCCTGACACCTTGCATGCCTGCCTGTTTTATGCAAATTAGGACAGAGAGTGTGTCTCAATAGTCTACTGTGGCTTCATCTTCTCATCTCCTTCCCTTCATCTACACTGGTCTGAAAACATAGGATAGGTGAAATACCCAGTATTTGCTTTCTTTATTCCAGCTCTTTCACATCAGTACAGCTGAAGGAAAGGAGATGAGGAGACTAGGAGAGGTCATGTTAGTCTTCTTTTTTTGGGGGGGGGGCATTTTTTATGTTTCTACAGATAACAGACAGAACGGGTAGAGGTCAGAACACACACAGATCCCCTACCAACTCAAACCCACTCCAACCCCCCCATGCTCCAACAGAACACACACAGATCCCCTACCAACTCAAACCCATTCCAACCCCCCCATGCTCCAACAGAACACACACAGATCCCCTACCAACTCAAACCCATTCCAACCCCCCCATGCTCCAACAGAACACACACAGATCCCCTACCAACTCAAACCCACTCCAACCCCCCCATGCTCCAACAGAACACACACAGATCCCCTACCAACTCAAACCCACTCCAACCCCCCCATGCTCCAACAGAATACACACAGATCCCCTACCAACTCAAACCCATTCCAACCCCCCCATGCTCCAACAGAATACACACAGATCCCATACCAACTCAAACCCACTCCAACCCCCCCATGGTCCAACAGAATACACACAGATCCCCTACCAACTCAAACCCATTCCAACCCCCCCATGCTCCAACAGAATACACACAGATCCCCTACCAACTCAAACCCACCCCAACCCCCCCATGCTCCAACAGAATACACACAGATCCCCTACCAACTCAAACCCACCCCAACCCCCCCATGCTCCAACAGAATACACACAGATCCCCTACCAACTCAAACCCACTCCAACCCCCCCATGCTCCAACAGAATACACACAGATCCCCTACCAACTCAAACCCATTCCAACCCCCCCATGCTCCAACAGAATACACACAGATCCCCTACCAACTCAAACCCACTCCAACCCCCCCATGCTCCAACAGAATACACACAGATCCCCTACCAACTCAAACCCACTCCAACCCCCCCATGCTCTAACAGAATACACACAGATCCCCTACCAACTCAAACCCACTCCAACCCCCCCATGCTCCAACAGAACACACACAGATCCCCTACCAACTCAAACCCACCCCAACCCCCCCACGCTCCAACAGAATACACACAGATCCCCTACCAACTCAAACCCACCCCAACCCCCCCATGCTCCAACAGAATACACACAGATCCCCTACCAACTCAAACCCACTCCAACCCCCCCCATGGTCCAACAGAACACACACAGATCCCCTACCAACTCAAACCCATCCCAACCCCCCATGCTCTAACAGAGCCCCAACCCACAAAACCAGACATGCTTTCATTGTTCACTCTGTATATTAATGACATAGGAAACACTTTTAATAGTTGTAGCATTCATCTCTGTGCAGATGCCACAGTTTTGTATTCCTGTGCCACCTCAGTGCAGCAGACCATTCGTGAACTTCAGCATGACTTTGATGCAATTCTGAAATCACTTACAGATCTTAAATTAGTGTTAAATACAAGTAAAACCAAGCTCATGCTGTTCTCTAGGTCACGAAATGTTGACCCTGAGGACCTGCATATTTGGCTATAAATGGAGTCCAAATTGAGCTTGTTTCTCAATATAAGTACCTGGGTGTCTGGATTGATGAAGTTATCCTTCAAATCAAATCAAATTTTATTTGTCACATACACATGGTTAGCAGATGTTAATGCGAGTGTAGCGAAATGCTTGTGCTTCTAGTTCCGACAATGCAGTAATAACCAACAAGTAATCTAACCTAACAATTCCACAACTACTACCTTATACACACAAGTGTAAAGGGATAAAGAATATGTACATAAAGATATATGAATGAGTGATGGTACAGAACGGCATAGGCAAGATGCAGTAGATGGTATAGAGTACAGTATATACATATGAGATGAGTAATGTAGGGTATGTAAACATAAAGTGGCATAGTTTAAAGTGGCTAGTGATACATGTATTACATAAAGATGGCAAGATGCAGTAGATGATATAGAGTACAGTATATACATATACATATGAGATGAGTAATGTAGGGTATGTAAACATTATATTAAGTGGCATTGTTTAAAGTGGCTAGTGGTACATTTTTACATAATTTTCATCAATTCCCATTATTAAAGTGGCTGGAGTTGAGTCAGTATGTTGGCAGCGGCCGCTAAATGTTAGTGGTGGCTGTTTGTGGCTTCGTTATCCTTCGTAACGCACATAAAAAATCTGACGAAGAAGGTAAGATCCAAGATTTTTTTATATCGAAATAAATCATGCCTTAGTATTAAAATAGGAGAAAGATTGTTCAAACAACACTCCTCACCTGTATTGGTTTTTGGTGATATTGTTTACATGCATGCGGAAACCTCTGTTTTAAAACCGTTGGATGCAGTCTACCATTCCGCAATACGTTTTATCACAGGGGACAATTTTAGGACTCATCATTATAGTCTGTATAAAAATGTGAGATGGACCTCTCTGTCTGTAAGTGTCACGGACTCCCTCCGGTACTGCTGCTCATTCCGTTCCCCAGCTCCAGAGGTCTACGTGACCGGCCTTCTAGGTGTCACTGAACTGGATCATCACCACCAACCCCGTACTGTCTTGTCTCATTACGCACACCTGGTTCCCATTCCCCCTGATTAGTATGTGTATATATGTGCCCTCTGTTCCCCATTGTCCTTGTCGATCATTGTCCTATGTCCGTTGGTCCTGTGCTCTGTTTTATTCGGTTTTTGGTGCTATGCTGATTTTTGTGCACTTGTTGTTACGGGTCAACCCAACTTTTCATGTCTCTCCTCAGGCCAGTGGTGCCTGGTCCCCTCGCTGAGGTTGGACCCAGTGACGCCCCGCCTCCTCCTCTGGACATCGAGGGAGGTCCGGCGTACTCGGTCCCGTGAAGTCCTGGAATCGAGGCGTCGGGCGGGTCGTCTCCAGTACCTCATCGACTGGGAGGGGTACGGCCCAACGGAGCGATGCTGGGTTCCTGCGGGGGACATTCGGGACGCTTCGCTGACCAGGGATTTTCACCATCGGGCCCTGACCGACCCGCACCGCGTCCCTGTGGTTGTTCCCCGAGGCCGGTGTCGCCCCTCTGCTGGTGCAGCACGTCGGGGGAGGGGGGGTTTCGGGGACTGTCACAGACTCACCTGGCCATTTTGAGCCTATAATCGAGTCCACAAATGCTGATGCTCCAGATACTTAACTAGTCTAAAGATGGCCAGTTGTATTTCTTCTTTAAATCAACAGTTTTCAGCTGTGCTAACATAATTGCAAAAGGGTTTTCTAATGATCAATTAGCCATTTAAAATTATAAACTTGGATTAGCTAACACAACGTACCATTGGAACACAGGAGTGATGGTTGCTGATAATGGGCCTCTGTATGCCTATGTAGATATTCCATTAAAAATCTGCCGTTTCCAGCTGCAATAGTCATTTACAACATTAACAATGTCTACACTGTATTTCTGATCAATTTTGATGTTATTTTAATGGACAAAAAATTTGCTTTTCTTTCAAAAACAAGAACATTTCTAAGTGACCCCAAACTTTTGAACGGTAGTGTACATATATATATATTTGGGGGATTGGAAGTGATGCAGACAATTACCCAGATGGACGCTACAATCTACCTGCAATATTAAAGCTGATCTACCTCCTAAAACATTTTTTTTTAAAGAGTAAGAAATAATGATACAAATTCTCATTTGGGTTGGTTTATGGAGTTGTGAAATCCATGTCTTCTACAAAGGATAGGAAAGGTTGCCAGATATTATAAAATGTAATTGCAGATCCCCTAACGGAGTAGCGTATTTTCTCTAGCTTGAGATGTTGCATAACTTTCTTTATCCAATGGTTAAAAGTATGAGGAAACCGATCCTTCCACTTAAATAGTAGAAGACGTCTAGCTAGAAGAGTAGTACATGCCAGCCTGTTGCCCATAGAACTGTTTAGAGGGGCCTCCTGTGGTGCCACTCCATAGAACTGTTTAGAGGGGCCTCCTGTGGTGCCACTCTATAGAACTGTTTAGAGGGGCCTCCTGTGGTGCCACTCCCAGTAATGCAATGAAGGCAGAAGGTTTTATAGGTCTCTCCAGTAACTTAGAAAAAGTCTCAAAAAATGATATCCAGAAATCTGTCAATTTTGGGCATGTCCAAAACATGTGTAATAAAGTAGCAGGAGAATGCTTACATCAGTCAGAAGTGGAATCTATTTCTGGTTTAATCTTGGATAATTTTGCCTTTGAACAATGCCTTTGACCATGTCTTAGCCATATATATGAACAATGTATTCTCTGAAGCATACTCTGCCAAGTTTCATCTGAAAGTTGTTCGCCTAAATCCTCTTCCCATTGATTATTTTAAGAGAATTCAGGGAATCCAGATTGTGTGAGTTTAACAACGTATAGATCAAGCTTATAACCCCTTTGAAATAAGGGTTCACTATGAAAATAGAACCGAGAAGGGAGGTAGGTGGGCGTGATGGGATGTGACTAGAGTATGAAGATAAAAAGATTGTCAGAAAGATAAGAATACATTGAAATAAGTATACAAACTTAGGTAATACATTCATTTTAACAGTGTTAATTCTAATGCCCAAAGAAAGAGAAAGTAAATCCCAGCGTTCAAGATCCTGTTGGCATTATAGAGATCTTTGAAATTGTGTGTGACCCAAATTCCCAAATATTTATATTTCTGTGTAGTCAAATGACTAAAAGAAGTATGTATGGCAGAAGGATTAATAGGCATCAATTCACTTTTTTGTAGATGAACCTTATACCCGGATATTTTACCAAATGTCTTTAGTAGAACCTGGAAGACCAGTTAAAGGGTCAGACATATATAATAGCATGTCATCCGCATAGAGTGAGACTTTATGCTCTAAGCCCCCTCTTCGAATACCTTTGATAGTGGTGTTATTACATATGGCTAAAGGCTCAATTGCGATGGCAAACAGCTGAGCAGATAGAGGACAACCCTTTCTTGTGCCACGTTGAAGTTGGAAATAGGATGAAAGGTTATTATTTGTGCGCACTGCAGCCATAGGGGAGGAGTAAAGGACTTTGATCCAGGACATAAAATTGGGACCGACTCCAAATTGTTTGAGAGTAAAATAGATAATCCCACTCCACCCGATAAAACGCCTTCTCAGCATCAAGTGTAACAATATCTCTGGAGTGTCAGATGAAGAGGGATTGTAAAGTGTATTATAAAGACGTCTGATGTTGAAAAAAGAATGACGATTTTTTTGAATGAAACCAGTGTGAACCGTAGAGATAATGGAGGGAAGGACTGACTCAAAACGGCAGGCTATCACAATTCAGTAAAGAAATTGGCATATATGAACCACATTCAAGATTTTTCCCCCCCATTTTCAGAATAATTTAAATACATGCTTGTCTCATTGTTGAGGGTAAAGAGTTTGAGGAGAATGATTCCTCAAATACGGAAAGGAAGAGAGGAGAGAGTTGATCTGAGAATTTTTTAAAGAAATTGCTCGGAAATCTGTCGGGTCCAAGGGATTTACTACACTGTATAGATTTAATTGGCAACACAATCTCTTCTACAAAGAAGTGTTATTCTAATTCAGACGCTATCTCAGGTTCAACTGTAGGAATATCTAAGTTCTCAAAGAAGGTGTCGAGTAAGGTAGCATTACCAGCAGATTCTGAAGTGTATAATTGTGAGTTGTCAGGTATGCGTAAATGGCTGTAAGAGAGTCAGGTGCAGGAGAGCAGATATTGGGTAGCCAACCTATTTAGGCGAACCAAAAGCACACGGCAAATTAAACAAGAAATAACAATTCGGGTTAACATAACCCAGCGCAACAGACTAACGTGCGCATAACAATAAACAGAATAAACAATACCACACAAAAACATGGGGGAAACATAGGGTTAAATACACAACACATAATGAGGGAAATGAGAACCAGGTGTGTGGGAAAACAAGACAAGACAAATGGAAAAATGGATCGGCGATGGCTAGAAGACCGGCGACGTTGGCCGCCGAGCACCGCCCGAACAAGGAGAATTCGGTAGAAGTCGTGACATGAGTAAAAGTTATGAAAGCATGAATTGACCACTAAATGATCAATAAATTTGTTACCCAGCTCGTCAGTTATCTCATTGCATTTCCTTAATCTTGCGCTGTACGAAACGATTTGGCCCCTTAGATAAGCCTTCAAGGATTCCCATACTGCTGTAAGAGACATTCCAGGGGTTTGATTAAGCTGGAGAAATAGCTCAATTTGAGATTAAATAAAAGTAACAAAGGTTTCTTCTGATAGCAGTAGTGAGTTAAGCCGCCAAGGGCGATAATTAGGCTGTGTATTTGCAGTGGTGGAAAAAGTACTTAATTGTTACAGTGGGGCAAAAAAGTATTTAGTCAGCCACCAATTGTGCAAGTTCTCCCACTTAAAAAGATGAGAGAGGCCTGTAATTTTCATCATAGGTACACTTCAACTATGACAGACAAAATGAGAAAAAAAATCCAGAAAATCACATTGTAGGATTTTTTATGAATTTATTTGCAAATTATGGTGGAAAACAAGTATTTGGTCAATAACAAAAGTTTATCTCAATACTTTGTTATATACCCTTTGTTGGCAATGACAGAGGTCAAACCTTTTCTGTAAGTCTTCACAAGGTTTTCACACACTGTTGCTGGTATTTTGGCCCATTCCTCCATGCAGATATCCTCTAGAGCAGTGATGTTTTGGGGCTGTTGCTGGGCAACACGGACTTTCAACTCCCTCCAAAGATTTTCTATGGGGTTGAGATCTGGAGACTGGCTAGGCCACTCCAGGACCTTGAAATGCTTCTTACGAAGCCACTCCTTCGTTGCCCGGGCGGTGTGTTTGGGATCATTGTCATGCTGAAAGACCCAGCCACGTTTCATCTTCAATGCCCTTGCTGATGGAAGGAGGTTTTCACTCAAAATCTCACGATACATGGCCCCATTCATTCTTTCCTTTACACGGATCAGTCGTCCTGGTCCCTTTGCAGAAAAACAGCCCCAAAGCATGATGTTTCCACCCCCATGCTTCACAGTAGGTATGATGTTCTTTGGATGCAACTCAGCATTCTTTGTCCTCCAAACATGACGAGTTGAGTTTTTACCAACAAGTTCTATTTTGGTTTCATCTGACCATATGACATTCTCCCAATCTTCTTCTGGATCATCCAAATGCTCTCTAGCAAACTTCAGACGGGCCTGGACATGTACTGGCTTAAGCAGGGGGACACGTCTGGCACTGCAGGATTTGAGTCCCTGGCGGCGTAGTGTGTTACTGATGGTAGGTTTTGTTACTTTGGTCCCAGCTCTCTGCAGGTCATTCACTAGGTCCCCCCGTGTGGTTCTGGGATTTTTGCTCACCGTTCTTGTGATCATTTTGACCCCACGGGGTGAGATCTTGCGTGGAGCCCCAGATCGAGGGAGATTATCAGTGGTCTTGTATGTCTTCCATTTCCTAATAATTGCTCCCACAGTTGATTTCTTCAAACCAAGCTGCTTACCTATTGCAGATTCAGTCTTCCCAGCCTGGAGCAGGTCTACGATTTTGTTTCTGGTGTCCTTTGACAGCTCTTTGGTCTTGGCCATAGTGGAGTTTGGAGTGTGACTGTTTGAGGTTGTGGACAGGTGTCTTTTATACTGATAACAAGTTCAAACAGGTGCCAGTAATACAGGTAACGTGTGGAGGACAGAGGATCCTCTTAAAGAAGAAGTTACAGGTCTGTGAGAGCCAGAAATCTTGCTTGTTTGTAGGTGACCAAATACTTATTTTCCACCATAATTTGCAAATAAATTCATTAAAAATCCTATAATGTGATTTTCTGGATTTTTTTTCTCATTTTGTCTGTCATAGTTGAAGTGTACCTATGATGAAAATTACAGGCCTCTCTCATGTTTTTAAGTGGGAGAACTTGCACAAATGGTGGCTGACTAAATACTTTTTTGCCCCACTGTATACTTGAGTAAAACTAAAGATATATTAATAGAAAATGACTCAAGTAAAAGTAAAAGTCACCCATTAAAATACTACTTCAAATCAAATCAAATTTTATTTGTCACATGCACCGAATACAACAGGTGTAGATCTTACAGTGAAATGCTTACTTACAAGCCCTTAACCAACAACGCAGTTTAAAGAAAATACCTAAAAAAAGTAAGAGATAAGAATAAAGAATAATTAAAATGCAGCAGTAAATAACAATAGCGGAGCTACAGTTGAAGTCGGAAGATTACATACACCTTAGCCAAATACATTTAAACTCAGTTTTTCACAATTCCTGACATTTAATCCTAGTAAAAATTCCCTGTCTTAGGTCATTTAGGATCACCACGTTATTTTAAGAATGTGAAATGTCAGAATAATAGTAGAGAGAATGATTTATTTCAGCTTTTATTTCTTTCATCACATTCCCAGTGGGTCAGAAGTTTACACTCAATTAGTATTTGGTAGCATTTCCTTTAAATTGTTTAAAGGCACAGTCAACTTAGTGTATGTAAACTTCTGACCCACTGGAATTGTGATACAGTGAATTATAAATGAAATAATCTGTCTGTAAACAATTGTTGGAAAGATTACTTGTGTCATGCACAAAGTAGATGTCCTAACCGACTTGCCAAAACTATAGTTTGTACTTCTTACGGGAATCCTGTTAATGGGATCGACTTGACAACAGCCAGTGAAAGTGCAGGGCGCCAAATTCAAACAACAGAAATCTCATAATTAAAATTCCTCAAACATACAAGTATTTTACACCATTTTAAAGACAAACTTGTTTTTAATCCCACCACAGTGTCCGATTTCAAAAAGGCTTTACGACGAAAGCACACCATCTGATTATGTTAGGTCAGTACATAGTCACAGAAAAACACAGCCATTTTTCCAGCCAAAGAGAGGAGTCACAAAAAGCAGAAATAGAGATAAAATGAATCACTAACCTTTGATGATCTTCATCAGATGACACTCATAGGACTTCATGTTACACAATTCATGTATGTTTTGTTCGATAAAGTTCATATTTATATCCCAAAATCTTAGTTTACATTGGCGCGTTATGTTCAGTAATGTTTTGCCTCCAAAACATCCGGTGATTTTGCAGAGAGCCACATCAATTTACAGAAATACTCATAATAAACATTGATAAAAGATACAAGTATTACACATGGAACTTTAGATAAACATCTCCTTAATGCAACGTTCCACCGGAGAATTACATTGACTTCAGATGTGCGATGGAACAGAGCGCCCTCTCGTGTGAACGTGCATGGTCAGAGCATGGTCAGGTCATGATAGACCAACCGGAGAACTACATTGACTTCAGATGTGCGATGGAACAGAGCTCCCTCTCGTGTGAACGCGCATGGTCAGAACATGGTCAGGTCATGATAGACCTGACTAATTCCTGTCTCCTTCGGCCCCACTTCACAGTAGAGGCATCAGACAAGGTTCTACAGACTGTTGACATATAGTGGAAGCCGTAGGAAGTGCAAACTCATCCATATCCCACTGTGTATTCAATAGGGGCTTGGTTGAAAATCGACCAACCTCAGAATTCCCACTTCCTCTTTGGATTTTTTCTCAGGTTTTTGCCTGCCATATGAGTTCTGTTATACTCACAGACATCATTCAAACAGTTTTAGAAACTTCAGAGTGTTTTCTATCCAATACTACTAATAATAATATGCATATATTAGCAACTGGGACTGAGGAGCAGGCAGTTTACTATGGGCACCTCTGGGCACCTTTCATCCAAGCTACTCAATACTGCCCCTGCAGCCATAAGAAGAGAAATATATGCAAATTAATATTAATACCATGTAAATGTAGATGTTTTATGCATTGGATATATTTACCATATCATATGGAGACAAAAACATAAACCTTTTACCTTATCATAAGAAAACAATTGCAAATGATTAAATCCTTCCAATAGAAATTTAAAAAACTATTTAGTTACGAATTGAACATTAATTAAATGAGTTGATTCTTCACATGGGATGATTTCACTGAACAACAAAATAATATTGAATGATCGCCAATTATCCATCGTATCTCCTAAAAATATTAAACAACTCCATTGTAAGATAAATGTCTTAAAATTAAACATGTATGGAAACAGCTGAAATAACATTCCTCAGTTAGCAGGCTCAAGCAAGCTAAAACCCACATGGTAGCAAAAACTAACTAGCAGAAATTGTTAACAAGATAGAAATGATTTAACCTGTTATGGCTGCAGCCCGACGCCGGTACACCTATGACAACATCCAGCTCAAGTGCAGGGCGCGAAATTCAAAATCATTTTTTTTTTAAATATTTAACTTTCACACATTAACAAGTCCAATACAGCATTTGAAAGATAAACATCTTGTCAATCCAGCCAACATGTCCGATTTTTTAAATGTTTTACAGAGAAAACACCACATATATTTATGTTAGCTCACCACCAAATAAAAAAGAGGACAGACATTTTTCACAGCACAAGTAGGATGCAAGTAGCATGCACAAGCCAACCTAACTAACCTAGAACCAACCTAAATAACCTAGAAAAAACTACCTCAGATGACAGTCCTATAACATGTTACACAATAAATCTATGTTTTGTTCAAAAAATGTGCATATTTTAGCTATAAATCAGTTTTACATTACTGCTACCATCATAGCTACAGTCAGAAATCGCACGGGAGTAGCCAGAGAAAATACAGACACCAACGTCAACTACTAATTACACATCATAAAACATTTCAGAAAAATATATGGTGGATAGCTAATGAAAGACAAAGATCTTGTGAATAGAGCCAATATTTCCGATTTTTTAAGTGTTTTACAGCGAAAACACAATATATCGTTATATTAGCTTACTACAATAGCTAGCACACAGCAGCATTGATTCTAGTCAAACGGTAGCGATAGCACAGTTCGACAGATATATGAAAAAGCATCCCAAATTGGGTCCTTATCTTTGTTGATCTTCCATCAGAATGTTCTCCAAGGGGTCCTTTGTTCAGAACCGTCTTTATTTGGATCCAGAACGAACGATTTCCCTCTTGAATTAGCAAGCACACTGGCCGTGCGGTGCTAACCTCTCCGTCTTGACAAAATTCTTGCGTCGCATCACGTCTAAAGTCCAGAATAAATTTCAATAATATAATTAAACTATATTGAAAAAACATACTTTAGGATGATATTGTGACATGTATCAAATAAAATCGAAGCCGGAGATCATATTCACCTTTAACGAGGGTTTTCCAGGAGCCGAGTCCAGGTCCTACTTCGCGCCCAGAAAAAAAAATAAAGTGCGCAACTCTCACTCCAAGAGGTTGTGTTCAATCCCAGGACGAGATAATCAAGTCATTTCTGCTCTCACTTCCGCATGACACCCAGGGGAAGGCGTATGACGTGTTTCTACAGTCTTAAGTGACATGCCCTTTTATAGACAAGCTCTTGAAGAGAGACATCGATTTTGGAAATCTCACTTCCGGATAGGAAATGGGCTGTAAAAAGAGTTCTGTTCCACTTAGAGAAATAATTCAAACGGTTTTAGAAACTAGAGACTGTTTTCTATCCAATAGTAATAATAATATGCATATTGTACGAGCAAAAATTGAGTAAGAGGCCGTTTGAAAATGGGCACATATTTTCCAGTTTTTCAATACGTCCCCTGCAGCCATAACAAGTTAAACACACTTTGCTATAGACTACTATTTACTAGTTAACAAAAAATAATGTATGTCATATAAAATCTATTCACCCCACACAGTATTGTAATCAACACTTACCAGAAAGTATGTAGTCCTTGGCTCAGACAGTGTAGTAGTGTGGGCTCAATAGCATCTCATTAGTGTGCAAGATCTTGAGAATCAGCTGTACATGTGATGGAACAGTGCACGGCACATGTGATGGAAGAATGCACTGTGCATGCAGAGGGTTGCAATTCCATTGAATTGGGGATAGTTTAACCAAAATATTCCACAAGACCTAGAATTGCCTTTGTGTATCCCACAAAAAGGTTCACTGTTATAAGCTAACTTTTGTGATGAATTTAAGCCATATTCCCCAAATTCCAGGGCTTAATTTCCCATGGAAAAGTTTCTGAAAAATTCCTGAAATTTACCGGAAAGTTTCCGACCCTTTGCAACCCTACCATGCATAGATAATAATAGAGAGTAGCAGCTGCATAGAAGGGGGAGGCAAATAGTCTGGGTAGCCATTTGATTAGATGTTCAGGAGTCTTATGGCTTGGGGGTAGAAGTTGTTTAGAAGCCTCTTGGACCTAGATTTGGCGCTCCAGTACCGCTTGCCGTGCGGTAGCAGAGAGAACAGTCTATGACTAGGGTGCCTGGAGTCTTTGACAATTTTTAGGGCCTTCCTCTGACACTGCCTGGTATAGAAGTCCTGGATGGCAGGAAGCTTGGCCCCAGTGATGTACTGGGCTGTACGCACTACCCTCTGTAGTGCCTTGCGGTCTGTGGCCGAGCAGTTGCCATACCAGGCAGTGATGCAACCTGTCAGGATGCTCTCAATGGTGCAGCTGTAAAACCTTTTGAGGATCTGAGGACGCATGCCAAATCTTTTCAGTCTCCTGAGGGGGAGACTGTCTTGGTGTGCTTGAGTAAAAGTCTAAAAGTATTTGGTTTTAAATGTATTTGGTTTTAAATGTTCAAAAGTAAATGGAATTGCTAAACATTTACTTAAGTATCAAAAGTATCTTTTTAACTTCCTTATATGAAGGAAACCAGATGACACAATTGTGGGAATGTTTTTTTAATGTACTTTTACGGATAGCCAGGGGCACACTCCAACACTCAGACATAATTTACAAACTAATCATTTGTGTTTAGTTGTCTACAGTCATGGCCAAATGTTTTGAGAATGTCTGCTGTCTCAGTTTGTATGATGGCAATTTGCATATACTCCAGAATGTTATGAAGAGTGATCAGATGAATTGCAATTAATTGCAAAGTCCCTCTTTGCCATGCAAATTAACTGAATCCCCAACAAACATTTACATTGTATTTCAGCACAACACATCATGTCAGTGATTCTCTCGTTAACACAGGTGTGAGTGTTGACGAGGACAAGGCTGGAGATCACTCTGTCATGCTGATTGAGTTCGAATAACAGACTGGAAGCTTCAAAAGTAGGGTGGTGCTTGGAATCATTGTTCTTCCTCTGTCAACCATGGTTACCTGCAAGGAAACACGTGCCGTCATCATTGCTTTGCACAAAAAGGGCTTCACGGGCAAGGATATTGCTGCCAGTAAGATTGCACCTAAATCAACCATTTATCGGATCATCAAGAACTTCAAGAAGAGCAGTTCAATTGTTGTGAAGAAGGCTTCAGGGCGCCCAAGAATGTCCAGCAAGCGCCAGGACCGTCTCCTAAAGTTGATTCAGCTGCGGGATCGGGGCACCACCAGTACAGAGCTTGCTCAGGAATGGCAGCAGGCAGGTGTGAGTGCATCTGCATGCACAGTGAGGCAAAGACTTTTGGAGGATGGCCCGGTGTCAAGAAGGGCAGCAAAGAAGCCAGTTCTCTCCAGGAAAAACCTCAGAGACAGACTAATATTCTGAAAAAGGTACAGGGATCGGACTGCTGAGGACTGGGGTAAAGTCATTTTCTCTGATGAATCCCCTTTCCGATTGTTTGGGGCATCTGGAAAAAAGCTTGTCCGGAGAAGACAAGGTGAGCACTACCATCAGTCCTGTGTCATGCCAACAGTAAAGCATCCTGAGACCATTCATGTATGGGGTTGCTTCTCAGCCAAGAGAGTGGGCTCACTCACAATTTTTCCTAAGAACACAGCCATGAATAAAGAATGGTACTAACACATCCTCTGAGAACTTCTCCCAACCACCCAGGAACAGTTTGGTGATGAACAATGCCTTTTCCAGCATGATGGAGCACCTTGCCATAAGGCAAAAGTGATAACTAAGTGGCTCGGGGAACAAAACATCGATATTTTGGGTCCATGGCCAGGAAACTCCCCAGACCTTAATCCCATTAAGAACTTGTGGTCAATCCTCAAGAGGCGGGTGGACAAACAAAAACCCACAAATTCTGACAAACTCCAAGCATTGATTATGCAAGAATGGGCTGCCATCAGTCAGGATGTGGCCCAGAAGTTAATTGACGGCATGCCAGGGCGGATTGCAGAGGTCTTGAAAAAGAAGGGTCAACACTGCAAATATTGACTCTTTGCATCAACTTCATGTAATTGTCAATAAAAGCCTTTGACACTTATGAAATACTTGTAACTATACTTCAGTATTCCATAGTAACATCTGACAAAAATATCTAAAGACACTGAAGCAGCAAACTTTGTGGAAATAAATTTTTTGTGTCATTCTCAAAACTTTTGGCCACGAATGTAGTGAGTCCGTGAGGCCGTAGGGATGACCAGGGATGTTCTCTTGATAAGTATGTGAATTGTACCATTTTCCTGTCAAAATGTAACGAGTACTTTTGGGTGTCAAGGAAAATGTATGGAGTAAAACGTACATTATTTTATTTAGAAATGCAGTGAAGTAAAAGTACAAATTGCCATAAAAAAAATCGTAAAGTACAGATACACAAAAAAAACTACTTAAGTAGGACTACAAAGCATTTTTACTTAAGTACTTTACACCACTGTGTATTTGTAGTGTAAGTAGTTTCATAGTAAGAGGAGAATGATCCGAAATGATCCCTCCTCTCTCTCCCTCTCGCTGGCCTCTCCCTCGCGCTGGCCTTCCACCCCTCCTCTCTGTCCCTGACGCTGGCCTTCCACCCCTCCTCTCTCTCCCTCGCGCTGGCCTTCCACCCCTCCTCTCTCTCCCTCTCGCTGGCCTCTCCCTCGTGCTGGCCTTGCACCCCTCCTCTCTCTCCCTCTCACTGGCCTCTCCCTCGCGCTGGCCTTCCACCCATCCTCTCTTTCCCTGACGCTGGCCTTCCACCCCTCCTCTCTCTCCCTCGCGCTGGCCTTCCACCCCTCCTCTCTCTCCCTCTCGCTAGCCTCTCCCTCGCGCTGGCCTTCCACCCCTCCTCTCTCTCCCTCGCGCTGGCCTTCCACCCCTCCTCTCTCTCCCTCGCGCTGGCCTTCCACCCCTCCTCTCTCTCCCTCTTGCTGGCCTCTCCCTTGCGCTGGCCTTCCACCCCTCCTCTCTCTCCCTCTCGCTGGGCTCTCCCTCGTGCTGGCCTTCCACCCCTCCTCTCTTTCCCTGACGCTGGCCTTCCACCCCTCCTCTCTCTCCCTCGCGCTTGCCTACCACCCATCCTCTCTCTCCCTCCCTCTCGCTGGCCTCTCCCTCGCGCTGGCTTTCCACCCCTCCTCTCTCTCCCTCTCGCTGGCCTCTCCCTCGCGCTGGCTTTCCACCCCTCCTCTCTTTCCCTCTCGCTGGCCTCTCCCTCGCGCTAGCCTTCCACCCCTCCTCTCTACTCCCTCGCGCTGGCCTTCCACCCCTCCTCTCTACTCCCTCGCGCTAGCCTTCCACCCCTCCTCTCTACTCCCTCGCGCTGGCCTGCCACCCCTCCTCTCTCTCCCTCTCGCTGGCCTCTCCCTCGCGCTGGCCTGCCTGCTCTGTCTCTTAGCTAATGATGCAAATGTGTGTTCATTCTTTGGTCTGTTGCATGTAGAATATCCTAGCCTATTCATGGCACCGGTGTTGCAGGGATAGAGGTACAGTATCTTCGGGACAGTCTTGCGAGCACGGGGTAGCCTACATTTTTGCCTCATAATATGAAAATACTGTAGGCTACCTGTAGCCTTTAACCCTTTTCAGACATAACAGAATGTGGCTCCTTGAAAGTGCCTCAGCTACGGCATGTTTGTTTGTCTGTCTGTTAGGATAGGCTACATTACGGATTTTTAAATGCCAACAGGAAACCTTCTCAGGAGATATGAACAGGCATTTTATTTGTCTGTAAAGGAATAAGGCTTCTGAAGCTGGACTAACATCCATCACTAAGCGACCAGAACTGTCAATCAAATCATCTTGAGCTACTGCACGCAGCCTGCCTGCAGACCACTCTCTCCTAAAAAAGTACTTTAAAGTTTATTAAATACTGTGACCTAACAAGACATTTAGTAGAAATAAAACACATCTAGTTATCATACCATAAAAAACTGCTGATCAGTGCTGTTTTCCATTTATTTGACTTATTTATTAATTTAGAAATGTGTGCAGCAGGATAAAATCTCTGGAGATTGACTGAAGGTTTTGAAATGTTCTGAATAGGCTACCAATATATCTATCTAAAAATAAACATTGCCCGTATCTCAGCAACCAAAGCACAGTGCTGAGAGAGAGAGTCCCCTAAGCAAGCTGGTCCTGGGGCTCTGTTCACAAACCCAAACACACCCCACAGAGCCCCAGGACAGCAATACAATTAGACTCATGAGAAAACAAAAAGATAATTACTTGACAGATTGGAAAGAATTAACAAAAAAACTGAGCAAACTAGAATGCTATTTGGCCCTAAACCGAGAGTACACAGTGGCAGAATACCTGACCACTGTGACTGACCCAATCTTAAGGAAAGCTTTGACTATGTACAGACTCAGTGAGCATAGCCTTGCTATTGCGAAAGGCAGCCGAAGGCAGACCTGGCTCTCAAGAGAAGACAGGCTATGTGCACACTGTCCACAAAATGAGGTGGAAACTGAGCTGCACTTACTAACCTCCTGCCCAATGTATGACCATATTAGAGACACATATTTCCCTCAGATTACACAGATCCACAAAGAATTTGAAAACGAACCAGATTTTGATTAACTCCCATATCTACTGGGTGAAATACCACAGTGTGCCATCACAGCAGCAAGATTTGTGACCTGTTGCCACAAGAAAAGGTCATCCAGTGAAGAACAAACACCATTGTAAATACAACCCATATGTATGCTTATTTATTTTCCCTTTTATACTTTAACCATTTGTACATTGTTACAACACTGTATATAGACATAATATGACATTTGTAATGTCTTTATTCTTTAGGAACATCTGTGAGTGTAATGTTCACTGTTCATTTTCATAGTTTATTTCACTTTTGTATATTATCTACTTCACTTACTTTAGCAATGTTAACATATGTTTCCCATGACAATAAAGCCCTTAAATTGAATTGAGTGTGAGTGTGAGTGTGAGAGACATGGTCCATTTAAAACGCATTACATTTTTGTGATTTGGCCGCAGCAGACACTCTTAGCCAGAACAACTTACAAAACAAGTGCTGAATAACTGCCCACAAATGGATAAAAAATGTAATCTTTGGAAAACCAAGTAATCTGTACAAATTAATACTTTGTGCATTTTTATGTATGTAAAAGCTTTTTCCAATATGAAATCGGTCTGGGACTGAGGTGGGAACAGTTAGCTGAATCAGAAGAAATTGTGCCCTAGGTGGATGTTAGCTGCAGTAAATTTAGTGAGTCAAGACTTATTCTATTTCAAAGCACCAGCAAGAGAGAGAAAGAGTTGACTACAAAAAATGGCACCAAAGTAGCTAGGCCTATAGTTATCTAAGGTTTGTGGCCTTCTGAGTCATTATTTAGTCAATAGTGCAAAATGTCATTATGCATCATGAAATGAATGAAATAAACATACCAACTGGTGGCTGTATTCTCAGTGCCTTCATAACAGCCTGTTGTACCCCTATCTAAGATGGCCTTTTGATAGCAGACTTGGAGCTTAGTCACACAAAACATTTCACAACGAGCAGAAGTCTTGTTTTGTTCTGATAGTTCATTTTCCAAGCTCGGGTTTAATGGTGTTATTTAATATGGCCTCGATCATCATCACGGCAACGTAGACATACTATAATAAAGGCACACAAACACACACACAAAGGCCACCAGATGTTGTTTTCATTCAAAATAATTGGACTTTTTGTTTGGTAGCCTTATCATATTACATTAAGATGAAGCTAAACCAATAGGGGAAAACACTGTATGTGTGTGTGTGTGTGTGTGTGTGTGTGTGTGTGTGTGTGTGTGTGTGTGTGTGTGTGTGTGTGCGTGTGCGTGTGCGTGTGTGTGTGTGCCTGTCACCAAAACACTACAATCGCCTCATGCAGTGTACAGAGAGAAACCCTGCTGTGTGTTCCAAAAGAGCACAACTTGAAAGTTCCAGTTGTGGTTAACAGAATTACAGCAGACTGCCGATCACAGAGATAGATTTCCCTAGAGATAGATCACAGAGATAGATTTCCCTAGAGATAGATCATAGAGATAGATTTCCCTGGAGATAGATCACAGAGATAGATTTCCCTAGAGATAGATCATAGAGATAGATTTCCCTGGAGATAGATCACAGAGATAGATTTCCCTAGAGATAGATCATAGAGATAGATTTCCCTGGAGATAGATCATAGAGATATATTTCCCTGGAGATAGATCACAGAGATAGATTTCCCTAGAGATAGATCACAGAGATATATTTCCCTAGAGATAGATCATAGAGATAGATTTCCCTAGAGATAGATCACAGAGATAGATTTCCCTAGAGATAGATCACAGAGATAGATTTCCCTAGAGATAGATTTCCCTAGAGATAGATCACAGAGATAGATTTCCCTAGAGATAGATCACAGAGATAGATTTCCCTAGAGATAGATCACAGAGATAGATTTCCCTAGAGATAGATCATAGAGATAGATTTCCCTGGAGATAGATCACAGAGATACAGTGGGGAGAACAAGTATTTGATACACTGCCGATTTTGCAGGTTTTCCTACTTACAAAGCATGTAGAGGTCTGTAATTTTTATCATAGGTACACTTCAACTGTGAGAGACGGAATCTAAAACAAAAATCCAGAAAATCACATTGTATGATTTTTAAGTAATTAATTAGCATTTTATTGCATGACATAAGTATTTGATCACCTACCAACCAGTAAGAATTCCGGCTCTCACAGACCTGTTAGTTTTTCTTTAAGAAGCCCTCCTGTTCTCTACTCATTACCTGTATTAACTGCACCTGTTTGAACTCGTTACCTGTATAAAAGACACCTGTCCACACACTCAATCAAACAGACTCCAACCTCTCCACAATGGCCAAGACCAGAGAGCTGTGTAAGGACATCAGGGATAAAATTGTAGACCTGCACAAGGCTGGGATGGGCTACAGGACAAAAGGCAAGCAGCTTGGTAAGAAGGCAACAACTGTTGGCGCAATTATTAGAAAATGGAAGAAGTTCAAGATGACGGTCAATCACCCTCGGTCTGGGGCTCCATGCAAGATCTCACCTCGTGGGGCATCAATGATCATGAGGAATGTGAGGGATCAGCCCAGAACTACACGGCAGGACCTGGTCAATGACCTGAAGAGAGCTGGGACCACAGTCTCAAAGAAAACCATTAGTAACACACTACTCCGTCATGGATTAAAATCCTGCAGCGCACGCAAGGTCCCCCTGCTCAAGCCAGCGCATGTCCAGGCCCGTCTGAAGTTTGCCAATGACCATCTGGATGATCCAGAGGAGGAATGGGAGAAGGTAATGTGGTCTGATCAGACAAAAATAGAGCTTGTTGGTCTAAACTCCACTCGCCGTGTTTGGAGGAAGAAGAAGGATGAGTACAACCCCAAGAACACCATCCCAACCGTGAAGCATGGAGGTGGAAACATCATTCTTTGGGGATGCTTTTCTGCAAAGGGGACAGGACGACTGCACCGTATTGAGGGGAGGATGGATGGGGCCATGTATCGCGAGATCTTGGCCAACAACCTCCTTCCCTCAGTAAGAGCATTGAAGATGGGTCGTGGCTGGGTCTTCCAGCATGACAACGACCCGAAACACACAGCCAGGGCAACTAAGGAGTGGCTCCTTAAGAAGCATCTCAAGGTCCTGGAGTGGCCTAGCCAGTCTCCAGACCTGAACCCAATAGAAAATCTTTGGAGGGAGCTGAAAGTCCATATTGCCCAGCGACAGCCCCGAAACCCGAAGGATCTGGAGAAGGTCTGTATGGAGGAGTGGGCCAAAATCCCTGCTGCAGTGTGTGCAAACCTGGTCAAGATCTACAGGAAACATATGATCTCTGTAATTGCAAACAAAGGTTTCTGTACCAAATATTAAGTTCTGCTTTTCTGATGTATCAAATACTTATGTCATGCAATAAAATGCAAATTAATTACTTAAAAATCATACAATGTGATTTTCTGGATTTTTGTTTTAGATTCCGTCTCTCACAGTTGAAGTGTACCTATGATAAAAATTACAGACCTCTAAATGCTTTGTAAGTAGGAAAACCTGCAAAATCGGCAGTGTATCAAATACTTGTTCTCCCCACTGTAGATTTCCCTAGAGATAGATTTCCCTAGAGATAGATCACAGAGATAGATTTCCCTAGAGATAGATCACAGAGATATATTTCCCTAGAGATAGATCACAGAGATAGATTTCCCTAGAGATAGATCATAGAGATAGATTTCCCTAGAGATAGATCACAGAGATAGATTTCCCTGGAGATAGATCACAGAGATATATTTCCCTAGATAGATCACAGAGATATATTTCCCTAGAGATAGATCACAGAGATAGATTTCCCTAGAGATAGATCACAGAGATAGATTTCCCTAGAGATAGATCATAGAGATAGATTTCCCTAGAGATAGATCACAGAGATAGATTTCCCTAGAGATAGATTTCCCTAGAGATAGATCACAGAGATAGATTTCCCTAGAGATAGATCACAGAGATAGATTTCCCTAGAGATAGATCACAGAGATATATTTCCCTAGAGATAGATCACAGAGATATATTTCCCTAGAGATAGATCATAGAGATAGATTTCCCTAGAGATAGATCACAGAGATAGATTTCCCTAGAGATAGATCACAGAGATAGATTTCCCTAGAGATAGATTTCCCTAGAGATAGATCACAGAGATAGATTTCCCTAGAGATAGATCACAGAGATAGATTTCCCTAGAGATAGATCACAGAGATAGATTTCCCTAGAGATAGATCACAGAGATATATTTCCCTAGAGATAGATTTCCCTAGAGATAGATCACAGAGATATATTTCCCCAGAGATAGATTTCCCTAGAGATAGATCACAGAGATAGATTTCCCTAGAGATAGATTTCCCTAGAGATAGATCACAGAGATAGATTTCCCTAGAGATAGATCATAGAGATAGATTTCCCTAGAGATAGATCATAGAGATATATTTCCCTAGAGATATATTTCCCTAGAGATAGATTTCCCTAGAGATAGATCATATAGATAGATTTCAATAGAGATAGATCATAGAGATAGATTTCCCTAGAGATAAATACTAAGTGAATTAAATAGTAATAAAGTGGTAAATCTTGAGATCATTCATGTTTAATAATATGACCAACTCCTCTCAGGTATACCTAAATATCTCTGAAAATAATCAGGTTCTTGAAGTTGGAGACGCCTTTTCTAGACTCCCTAGACTAGACCTGTGTCTGTAACGGCCCTATGGGCCCTGGTCAAAAGTAGTGCACTACAGGTAACAGGGTGCTATTTGGTGAGTAGCCCAGGTCTGATGTTCTCTAGGTAGTAGTCCAGGTCTGATGTTCTCTAGGTAGTAGTCCAGGTCTAATGTTCTCTAGGTAGTAGTCCAGGTCTAATGTTCTCTATGTAGTAGTCCAGGTCTGATGTTCTCTAGGTAGTAGTCCAGGTCTAATGTTCTCTAGGTAGTAGTCCAGGTCTAATGTTCACTAGGTAGTAGTCCAGGTCTAATGTTCTCTATGTAGTAGTCCAGGTCTAATGTTCTCTATGTAGTAGTCCAGGTCTAATGTTCTCTAGGTAGTAGTCCAGGTCTAATGTTCTCTATGTAGTAGTCCAGGTCTAATGTTCTCTAGGTAGTAGTCCAGGTCTAATGTTCTCTAGGTAGTAGTCCAGGTCTAATGTTCTCTAGGTAGTAGTCCAGGTCTAATGTTCTCTAGGTAGTAGTCCAGGTCTAATGTTCTCTAGGTAGTAGTCCAGGTCTAATGTTCTCTAGGTAGTAGTCCAGGTCTAATGTTCTCTAGGTAGCAGCCCAGGTCTGAATAAGGAAGTTGGCTGGGCAGGTCTCATCTTTCAGAGACTGAGGAGAACTGCCTGACCCAGCCACCCAGCCAGTGTGTGTGTGTGTGTGTGTGTGTGTGTGTGTGTGTGTGTGTGTGTGTGTGTGTGTGTGTGTGTGTGTGTGTGTGTGTGTGTGTTAACCCAGCACATCAGGGGGTGTATTCTACTCAGTGAGATGAATAGTTCAAACTTCAAAACGTACATTGCAGATAGAAATGTACGTAGAAATGTAATGACTGGAGCTGGCATGGTCCCTGTTCCCTATTCTACATTCATGTTTGTTGAAGACATTTCTATCTGAGCGTTCTGTAATGTTTCCCCGTTCCTGAACAGGCTCCATGTGGTTCTTAGAAAGCATAGACCAGATACTAATTTAGGCACACGCACACCAGAGGAGGCTGGTGGGATGAGCTATAGGAGGACAGGCTCATTGTAATGGCTGGAATGGAATAAATGGATCGGTATCAAACACATGGAAACCACATTTGACTCGGTTCCATTTATTCTGTAATTGGGGGATCTGAATCTTGATTGGCTTACTCCTTTGTCTGATCGTCTTAAATCAGCATGTATTGATCTGAAATTAGTCCAACTGATTTCTGAGCCCACTCGTTTCAATGTAATCAACTCTGATTGATCTCATACTTAGAAATAACCCTCATAAATACTCAACTAGTGGTGTATTTGCTATGGACCTCAGTGATCACTGTTCCATAGTCTGTCAGAAACACAAAGTTGCCTAAAACTAAACCACACCTTATCACTAAGAAACACTTCCACGAGCAAGGGTTCTGACATGACCTTCACCATTCTAACTTGCTCTTGAACCATTTTATAGTATGTTTATCAACGTATCTGATAAACATGCTCCTATGAAGAGATGAAGAATGAAAGATAGAGCCAACCCATGGTTCACACCTGAACATGCCGAGTTCATTTAGCAAAATAACAGACCTTGGTCTGAAGCCAGACACATTGTTAGCTCTACTGACTGGCTCACCTTCAGACAACTTAGAATCAAATGTACTGCGTCCATAAAAAGGGCTAAGTCATTAATTCCATTTCTGACCATGTGTGTGTGCTGTTTAGCTGAGGCCGGGGAAAGGCGCTGAAGTGAAGCTGACTGCTGTGGTCTCCTCTTTCCTCTCTGTATTGGCAGAGCTGAGGAGCCCCTTGCATGCTGTGAGGCACTCTCTGTGTGTGTGTGTGTGTGTGTGTGTGTGTGTGTGTGTGTGTGTGTGTGTGTGTGTGTGTGTGTGTGTGTGTGTGTGTGTGTGTGTGTGTGTGTGTGTGTGTGTGTGTGTGTGTGTGTGTGTGTGTTTGAGGTGTTGGACGCTGGCTAGCTGTCTGAGCATTGTGCAACAAAAGGCCATTCTTACCAGAGGGAGGTAGGGAGAGAGGGATAGAGAGAGGGAGGGAGGGAGCCGAGGAGTCTCCAGGCCGGGTTGAGGAGCTGCCGAGCCCCGCCAGACAGAGCCCTGGAAGAACAAGAAAACCAGAGGAGAAATATCAGATTCTATTATACACACTGGTGCCTGGGCTCATCAAGACTACATGTCTCTTAATCAATCATAACAGTGTTTACATTCAAATACGTACAAAGAGGTAGACGTGTGTGGTGCTATAATCCAAAACAATGTTCATGGATAGGCCTAATCCTCAACAAGCACATGCATAAACAAATAAATGTACTACCAAGCAAATAGATTTAGAATTTTTTTCTAAAATAATACATTAGGGACAGCGAGGATGTAAAGGCTTTGGAAAGATCTCCATTTAAGGGAGGAAAGCATTGGCCGTTTTCATTGAACACTACACTATCACACACACAAATACACACAGTCTAATGAATTGGGCCGCTGCAAGTACTGACACTTTAAACGTTCTACTGTTTGAGTACTGGCACCTTTTTTCATTCCACTTCAAGAACTGGGTAACAGTAACACGTATGAAGGCACTGCAACTACGAGGCTTTAAAAAAACTATATGAAGACATATGTGCAGTGACACGCTGGATGTGTGGAGTAGTAGCTCTCAGACATGCTTTTCGACATCATTAACCTCTGGTGTTGAACATAATCATACATACTTCTGCAGAAAGAAAAGGAGGAGGGGAGCAGACTAAAGGTCTTCATGGAACCACCTGTACCTGAATACCCTGAAACCCGATTTCGGACCCAAGCGGGTTCTAAATAATGTCACGGTCGGGGTCGGATCTGATATATTTTCACAGGACCTCAGGTATGTGTAATTTTAACTGACTTGTCCGGGAGGACCCGTACAGATCCAATGTGACTGCTGCAGTAGAGAGAGAGAGAAATTGTATCATTTATGCTGCTACTCTTGCTTTTCACGAGAGTGGAGCGTGTAGCTTGTTCATGACCAATCATAAGTCATCAAAGCGGCAATAGGCTACAGTCATAGAGCCTCTGTGTGTGGCAAAAGTTAGTAGATATCTAATCAATGGAAGATGGAATTAAAATGATGGAATTTTAATTTTAATTTTAGTTAAAGGAGGATAGGCTACAGCAACCAACAGCTGTACTTAATATTCTGAATGGAGTTGTTGTTGTTTGTAACTGTGTAGGACGCGAAAGCGCATGCAGCCTCAGTTAGCCTAGCTAGCTAGCTTCTCCCGGTTTGATGCAGTCAAGACAGGTAATTTGTAATCATATTGGATGATAAATAACCTAGCTATGTCAGCTATTAGTCTACTATAGCGCGAGTCAGCATGGTTGGTTGCTGTCTCTCATCTCTCCCTCCCTCCTCCCTGTTCCCAATGTCACTCACAGTAGCCTAAACACACAGCACAATCCCTGCTAGATTGTCCGGTTAATAAAGTAGCTTAAAAATGTAGTTTTCTGCTGCTCGGTTTTCTGCTGCTCGGATCGGACCGTGTCTGGATCCGACCAGGCCTATACGGAATGGGTCTAGTTGTCTTCTGGTCCGTTTAGAACGGGTCTCTATGTTTGAAAGTTATTATTTATGCATATTGGTTCCAGATGGTTCATTTCGGAACAGGTCCAACATTTTGGACTCGTGAAGTCCTCTAGATCAGATCCCACAACAACCTCTTCCCTTCTTCTTTCCTTTTCACTAGGGCCTCTCTGCCTCTTCCTCTCTCACACTCTCTCCCGCTATCCCTCCTTCCCTCACCTTCCCCTCTCTTTCTCTCTCTCTTATGACTCAGTATTTCTCTGCGAGTCATGTCTGATCTAGGGCTGGGCGATATGGCCTAAAAATCATATACAATTTTTTCTAACTTCTGGAAGATTCACAATATATATATAGATTTTCATAATGTTTTCTCTTTGTTGTACAATTAAATGTCAAATACACTGCATTTCAAACAGTCAGTAATCATCAAATCAAACCAAATGTTATTAGTTACATGCGCCGAATACAACAGGTGTAGACCTTACAGTGGAATGCTTACTTACGAGCCCCTAACCAACAATGTCGTCGTTGTCGGTGATCAGGCCTACCACTGTTGTGTCATCGGCAAACTTAATAATGGTGTTGGAGTCGTGCCTGGCCGTACAGTCATGAGTGAAGAGGGAGTACAGGAGGGACTGAGCACGCACCCCTGAGGGGCCCCTGTGTTGAGGATCAGCGTTGCGGATGTGTTGTTACCTACCCTTACCGCCTGAGGCGGCCCGTCACAAAGTCCAGGATCCAGTTGCAGAGGTAGGTGTTTAGTTCCAGGGTCCTTAGCTTATTGGTGAGCTTTGACGGCACTATGGTGTTGAATACTGAGCTGTAGTCAATGAATAGCATTCTCACATAGGTGTTCCTTTTGTCCAGGTGGGAAAGGGCAGTGTGGAATGCAATAGAGATTGCATCATCTGTGGATCTGTTGGGGCGGTATGCACATTGCAGGGGGTCTAGGGTTTCTGGGATAATGGTGTTGATGTGAGTCATGACCAGCCTTTCAAAGCACTTCAGGGCTACAGATGTTAGTGCTATGGGAGGGTAGTCATTTAGGCAGGTTACCTTAGTGTTCTTGGGCACAGGCACTATGGTGGTCTGCTTAAAACATGTTGGTATTACAGACTTGGACAGGGAGAGGTTGAAAATGTCAGTGAAGACACTTGCCAGTTGGTGAGCGCATGCTCGCAGTACACGTCCTGGTAATCTATCTGGCCCTGCGGCCTTGTGAATGTTGACCTGTTTAAAGGTCTTCCTCACATCGGCTGCGGAGAGCGTGATCACACACTCTTCCGGAACAGCTGGTGTTCTCATGCATGTTTCAGTGTCATTTGCCTCGAAGCAAGCATAGAAGTAGTTTAGCTCGTCTGGTAGGCTCGTGTCACTGGGCAGTTCTCAGCTGTGCTTCCCTTTGTAGTCTGCAATGGTTTGCAAGCCCTGCCACATCCGACGATTCGATCTTAGTCCTGTATTGACGCTTTGCCTGTTTGATGGTTCCCCGGAGGGCATAGCGGATTTCTTATAAGCTTCCGGGTTAGAGTCCCGTTCCTTGAAAGTGGCAGCTCTAACCTTTAGCTCAGTGCGGATGTTGACTGTAATCCATGGCTTCTGGTTGGGGTATGTACGTACGGTCACTGTGGGGACGACGTCATCGATGCACTTATTGATGAAGCCAATGACTGATGTGGTGTACTCCTCAATGCCATCGGAGGAATCGTGGAACATATTCCAGTCTGTGCTAGCAAAACAGTCCTGTAGTTTAGCATCTACTTCATCTGACCACTTTTTTATTGAACTAGTCACGGGTGATTCCTGCTTTAATTTTTGCTTGTAAGCAGGAGGTTAGAATTATGGTCAGATTTTCCAAATGGAGGACAAGAGAGAGCTTTGTATGCATCTCTGTGTGTGGCGTAAAGGTGGTCCAGAGTTTTTTCCCCCTCTGGTTGCACATTTAACATGCTGATAGAAATTTGGTAAGACAGATTTAAGTTTCCCTGCATTAAAGTCCACGGCCACCAGGAGCGCCACCTCTGGGTGAGCGTTTTATTGTTTGCTTATGGTGGAATACAGCTCATTCAATGCTGTCTTAGTGCCAGCCTCAGTCTGTGGTGGTATGTAAACAGCAACAAAAAATACAGATGAAAACTCTCTAGGTAGATAGTGTGGTCTACAGCTTATCATGAGATACTCTACCTCAGGCGAGCAATAGCTCGAGGCTTCCTTAGATATCGTGCACCAGCTGTTATTTACAAAAATACATTGTCCGCTACCCCTTGTCTTACCAGACGCCGCTGTTCTATCCTGCCGGCACAGCGTATAACCAGCCAGCTGTATGTTGATACTGTCATCGTTCAGCCACGACTCCGTGAAGCATAAGATGTTACAGTTTTGAATGTCTCGTTGGTAGTTTAATCTTCCTCGTAGGTCATCGATTTTATTCTCCAAAGATTGCATGTTTGATGGCAGAATGGAATGAAATGGGGGTTTATTCGATCGACTATGAATTTTCTGAAGGCAGCTCGCCCTCTGGCCCTTTTTCTCTGCCTCCTCTTCACGCAAATCACGGGGATCTGGGCAGTATATCATTCGCGTCGGGCTCGTCAGACTCGTTAAAGGGAAAAAAGGATTCTGCAAGTCAGTGGTGAGTAATCGCAGTCCTGATGTCCAGAAGTTATTTTCGGTCATAAGAGACAGTAGCGGTAACATTATGCACAAAATAAGTTAAAAACACGCCAGCCTTCTTCTCCGGTGCCATTGTTATCTAATGAATTCAGAGGTTGTAATATTATACCTAGGCTAGATATAAGCCTTCCACAACCATAAGATGTACTAATAACTGAATTATTTTAGAAAAATAGTTTAACCTGCTTTTGCAATAATCACTGATCTGGCATTCAAGTCTATCTATGATAAAGGCCCTTTTTGTATTTTTTTTTTTTTACCAGAACCATGCATAATGCACATTCACTAATAACGACTAACTTTTTGTAGCAGGCATTATAGAAAGTTAACACAGGTCTCATTAACAATCTCTCAAGCAAAAGCCCACTTAGTAGCGTGTAGCAAGCTAATCTTTATAGGAATATTTATATTTCAAGTTCAGAAAACTTGGATCTATTTGCTAGCTAACAAGGCAGAACAGTTGAATAGTTATGAAGACACCCTTCTGTCCGTCTCCAACTGTTTGAACAGCATGCTAGCCTGTCCACTTTGTTCAGATGTTGAAATCAAGTGTTAAACAAATCCAAATATATTTTAGATTTTAGATTCAAAGTAGCTTGATGACAGCTTTGCACACTTTTGGCATTCTCTCAACCAGCTTCACCTGGAATGCTTTTCCAACAGTCTTGATGGACTTCCCAGATATGCTCAGCACTTGTTGGCTGTTTTTCCTTATGACTCATCAGACCAAAGGACAGATTTCCACCGGTCTAATGTCCATTGCTCATGTTTCTTGGCTCAAGCAAGTCTCTTCTTCTTATTGGTGTCCTTTAGTAGTGGTTTCTTTGCAGCAATTCGACCATGAAGGCCTGATTCACAGAGTATCCTCTGAACAGTTGATGTTGAGATCTGTCTGTTACTTGAACACTGTGAGGCATTTATTTGGGCTACAATTTCTGAGCCTGGTAACACTAATTAACTTATCCTTTGCAGCAGAGGTAACTCTGGATCTTCCTTTCCTGTGGCGGTCCTCATGAGAGCCAGTTTCATCATAGCGCTTGATGATTTTTGTGACTGCACTTGAAGAAACTATCAAAGTTCTTGAAATGTTCCGGATTGACTGACCTTCATGTCTTAAAGTAATGATGGACTGATGTTTCTCTTTGCGTATTTGATCTGTTCTTGTCATAATATGGTCATGGTCTTTTACCAAATAGGGCTATCTTCTGTATACTACCCCTACCTTGTCACAACACAACCGATTGTCTCAAATGCATTAAGAAGGAAATAAATTCCACTATTTAACAAGGCACACCTGTTAATTGAAATGCATTCCAGGTTGACTACCTCATGAAGCAGGTTGAGAGAATGCCAAGAGTGTGCAAAGCTGTCATCAAGGCAAAGGATGGCTACTTTGAAGAATCTCAAATATAAAATATATTGATTTGTTTAACACTTTTTTGGTTACTACATGATTCCATATGTGTTATTTCATAGTTTTGATGTCTTCACTATTATTCTACAATGTAGAAAATAGTAAAAATAAGGAAAACCCCTGGAATGAGTAGATGTGTCCAAACTTTTCACTGGTACAATATATATCGCCCAGCCCTAGTCTGATCCAATCTGCCTCTTAAAGTGGGCGAGGCCGTTACTGAGAAATTGAGATTCGTAGAAAGCGTTTAAATGAAACGCTCCATGCTGCTATAAAACGGACATGCTCAGTGTCGGTCGGCCGGTAAAGATCCAGGTTGTGTTTGAAGTTGTGCCAAAAGGAAAACACAATACAATAAGGCTTCCTAGTTAATTTGGCGGCTCAAAGGAACCAGACAAACAACAACACAGTTGGGTACTGTAGGAAGCAGGCCAATGAAGTGCACAGGAACGAACACGACGAAAGGAAACTAGGCTTCTTGTTTATTTGTTTTCTTGACTCCATTAGTTCAGTGCCAGAAGGACTGGGTTAGCCATTCCTCTTCTAGTGACAGTGATCACTTGTATAACTAACTCTCTCTCTCTCTCTCTCTCTCTCTCTCTCTCTCTCTCTCTCTCTCTCTCTCTCTCTCTCTCTCTCTCTCTCTCTCTCTCTCTCTGTGTTTCTCTCTCACTGTGTCTCTCTCTCTCTCTCTCTCTCTCTCTCTCTCTCTCTCTCCCTCCCTCCCTCTCTCTCTCTCTCTCCCTCTCTCTCTCTCCCTCTCTCTCTCCCTCTCTCTCTCTCTCTCCCTCTCTCTCTCCCTCTCTCTCTCTCTCTCTCTCTGTGTTTCTCTCTCACTGTGTGTCTCTGTGTCTCTCTCTCTCTCTCTCTCTCTCTCTCTCTCTCTCTCTCTCTCTCTCTCTCTCTCTCTCTCTCTCTCTCTCTCTCTCTCTCTCTCTCTCTCTCTCTCTCTCTCTCTCTCTCTCTCTCTCTCTCTCTCTCTCTCTCTCTCTCTCTCTCTCTCTCTCTCTCTCTCTCTCTCTCTCTCTCTCTCTCTCTCAGTACAAGTAAGTGCACAACGCCTTTCAATAAAGATTTTCATTGAACTGCCATTTCCTTTTGGGGAAGCTCATAATAGTAAATAGTAAATATTATAGTTTAACAGTCTGAAACAGATCATTTCATCATTGTTGATGTGTGTGTGTGAGAGAGAGAGAGAGAGAGAGAGAGAGAGAGAGAGAGAGAGAGAAAGAGAGAGACAGAAAAAGAGAGAGCGAGAGAGACAGAAAGAGAGAGTGTATAGGGAGAGGCAGATTGGTGGGTTAAACAGAGACACTTGTAGAGAAAGAGAGAGAGAAAGGAGAAAGAGAGTGAATGAGAGAAAGAAGAAGTCAGAGAGTGTATAGGGAGAGAGGCAGATTGGCAGGTTAAAGAGGGACACTGTTGTAGAGAAAGAGAGAGAGAGGGGGGGGTGAGTGACAGAGATCTGCCCAATGCACTCTGATCAACTCTATCATTTCCCTGTGTTTCCATGGTGATTGAGTTATATTTGAAAGGGTTACTCAATGATTCAGAGGAGAGCTTGGCATTCATCTCTTATTTTTCTACATCTGATGCACAGCACTTAAAAACACTCCAGGCTTTAAAGTTCTTCATCAAGCAACAAATATGGAATATTATATCCATTTGAGTCTACAATGATTCTGTCATGCTACAAATAATCTTGACATGACATGAGAGATTGAAATGATTCATTTAGCTATTAAATGTCAATTCACATCTAAGTTATTCCATAACAACTGAATATACTAATGTAGTTTAAGACTATGAATATGCACCGAAATCTGCACAACAAATATTGAATGTTTCCTTCAAAGACCGACATGTACAGTTGAAGTCGGAAGTTTACATACACTTAGGTTGGAGTCATTAAAACTCGTTTTTCAACCACTCCACAAATTTCTTGTTAACAAACTATTGTTTTGTCAAGTCGGTTAGGACATCTACTTTGTGCATGACACAAGTAATCCTTCCAAAAATTGTTTACAGACAGATTATTTAACTTATAATTCACTGTATCACAATTCCAGTGGGTCAGAAGTTAACATACACTAAATTGACTGTGCCTTTAAACAGTTTAGAAAATTCCAGAAAATTATGTCATGGCTTTAGAAGCTTCTGATAGGCTAATTGACATCATTTGAGTCAATTGGAGGTGTACCTGTGGATGTATTTCAAGGCCTACCTTCAAACTCAGTGCCTCTTTGCTTGACATCATGTGGAAATAAAAAGAAATCAGCCAAGACAAGTCTGGTTCATACTTGGGAGCAATTTCCAAAGGCCTGAAGGTACCATGTTCATCTATACAAACAATAGTACACAAGTATAAACACCATGGGACCACGCACCCGTCATACCGCTCAGGAAGGGGACGCGTTCTGTCTCCTAGAAATGAACGTACTTTGGTGCAAAAAGAGCAAATCAATCCCAGAACAACAGCAAAGGACCTTATGAAGATGCTGGAGGAAACAGGTACAAAAGTATTTGTATCCACAGTAAAACGAGTCCTATATCGACATAACCTGAAAGGCCGCTCAGCAAGGAAGATGTCACTGCTCCAAAACCGCCATAAAAAAAGCCAGACTATGGTTTACAACTGCACATGGGGACAAATATCGTACTATTTGGAGAAATGTCCTCTGGTCGGATGAAACAAAAATAGAACTGTTTGGTCATAAGGACCATCGTTATGTTTGGAGGAAAAAGGGGGAGGCTTGCAAGCCGAAGAACACCATCCCAACCGTGAAGCACGAGGGTGGCAGCATCATGTTGTGGGGGTGCTTTGCTGCAGGAGGGACTGGCACACTTCACAAAATAGATGGCATCATAAGAAGGGAAAACTATGTGGATATATTGAAGCAACATCTCAAGACATCAGTCAGGAAGTTCAAGCTTGGTCGCAAATGGGTCTTCCAAATGGACAATGATCACAAGCATACTTCCAAAGTTGTGGCAAAATGGCATTGGAGTGGCCATCACAAAGCCCTGACCTCAATCCTATAGAAAATTAGTGGGCAGAACTGAAAAAGCGTGTGCGAGCAAGGAGGCCTACAAACCTGACTCAGTTACACCAGCTCTGTCAGGAGGAATGGGCCAAAATTCACCCAATTTATTGTGGGAAGCTTGTGGAAGGCCACCTGAAACGTTTGACCCAAGTTAAACAATTTAAAGGCAATGCTACCAAATACTAATTGAGTGTATGTAAACTTCTGACCCACTGGGAATGTGATGAAATAAATAAAAGCTGAAATAAATCATTCTCTCTACTATTATTCTGACATTTCACATTCTTAAAATTAAGTGGTGATTAAATGTCAGGAATTGTGAAAAACTGAGTTTAAATGTATTTGGCTAAGGTGGATGTAAACTTCCGACTTCAACTGTAGGTCTTATTGTTAGGTATTATTACTGGGTCTGTTGGTGCTAGAAACACAAGCATTTTGCTACACCGGCAATAACATCTGCTAATCTGTGTACACAACCAATAACATCTGCTAATCTGTGTACACAACCAATAACATTTGATTTGATGTATTTTCAGTTAGGATTCAACCCCTTATTACTCAAAATCTAAAAGAGTTTTCTACTTGACATTTCTCTGCATATAATCTCTGGTTCGAAGGCCATCTAATAAAGGTGTTATTTCCTCTGAAGATTGAAGCCCAGCTTGTCATGCAGTCTACTATACAATGAATGACTGAAAGCAGAACTCCTAGAAAGATTACAGACGGAGTATCCTAAAAATATGCCTCAATGATGCAACTGACCTAAAAATACCTTACATGACAATTCAATCATCATGACCATGTGGAGGCTGCTACAACAGACAGACAGACAGACAGGTCATCATGACCATGTGGAGGCTGCTACAACAGACAGACAGACAGGTCATCATGACAATGTGGAGGCTGCTACAACAGGTAGACAGACAGGTCATCATGACCATGTGGAGGCTGACAGACAGGTCATCATGACAATGTGGAGGCTGACAGACAGGTCATCATGACAATGTGGAGGCTGCTACAACAGACAGACAGACAGACAGGTCATCATGACAATGTGGAGGCTGCTACAACAGACAGACAGGTCATCATGACCATGTGGAGGCTGCTACAACAGCAGACAGACAGGTCATCATGACAATGTGGAGGCTGCTACAACAGACAGACAGACAGACATGTCATCATGACAAGGTGGAGGCTGCTACAACAGACAGACAGACAGGTCATCATGACAATGTGGAGGCTGCTACAACAGACAGACAGACAGACAGGTCATCATGACCATGTGGATGCTGCTACAACAGACAGACAGACAGACAGGTCATCATGACCATGTGGGGGCTGCTACAACAGGCAGACAGACAGGTCATCATGTCCATGTGGAGGCTGCTACAGAGGGCAGACAGACAGGTGATCATGACCATGTGGAGGCTGCTACAGAGGGCAGACAGACCGGTCATGTGGAGGCTGCTATAGAGGGCAGACAGCCAGTCATCATGACCATGTGGAGGCTGCTACAGAGGGCAGACAGACAGGTCATGTGGAGGCTGCTACAAAGGGCAGACAGACCGGTCATCATGACCATGTGGAGGCTGCTACAGAGGGCAGACAGACCGGTCATCATGACCATGTGGAGGCTGCTACAGAGGGCAGACAGACCGGTCATCATGACCATGTGGAGGCTGCTACAGAGGGCAGACAGACAGGTCATCATGACCATGTGGAGGCTGCTACAGAGGGCAGACAGACAGGTCAAGTGGAGGCTGCTACAGCGGGCAGACAGACAGGTAACGTGGAGGCTGCTACAGAGGGCAGACAGACAGGTCACGTGGAGGCTGCTACAGAGGGCAGACAGACAGGTCACGTGGAGGCTGCTACAGAGGGCAGACAGACAGGTCACGTGGAGGCTGCTACAGAGGGCAGACAGACAGGTCATCATGACCATGTGGAGGCTGACAGACAGGTCATCATGACAATGTGGAGGCTGCTACAACAGACAGACAGACAGACAGGTCATCATGACAATGTGGAGGCTGCTACAACAGACAGACAGGTCATCATGACCATGTGGAGGCTGCTACAACAGCAGACAGACAGGTCATCATGACAATGTGGAGGCTGCTACAACAGACAGACAGACAGGTCATCATGACAATGTGGAGGCTGCTACAACAGGCAGATAGACAGGTCATCATGACCACATGGAGGCTGACAGAGAGGTCATCATGACCATGTGGAGGCTGACAGACAGGTCATCATGACAATGTGAAGGCTGTTACAACAGAGACAGTCAGGTCATCATGACAATGTGGAGGCTGCTACAGAGGGCAGACAGACAGACAGGTCATCATGACAATGTGGAGGCTGCTACAACAGGCAGACAGACAGGTCATCATGACCACAAGGAGGCTGACAGACAGGTCATCATGACCATGTGGAGGCTGACAGACAGGTCATCATGACAATGTGGAGGCTGCTACAACAGACAGACAGACAGACATGTCATCATGACAAGGTGGAGGCTGCTACAACAGACAGACAGACAGGTCATCATGACAATGTGGAGGCTGCTACAACAGACAGACAGACAGACAGGTCATCATGACCATGTGGATGCTGCTACAACAGACAGACAGACAGACAGACAGACAGGTCATCATGACCAGGTGGAGGCTGCTACAACAGGCAGACAGACAGGTCATCATGTCCATGTGGAGGCTGCTACAGAGGGCAGACAGACAGGTGATCATGACCATGTGGAGGCTGCTACAGAGGGCAGACAGACCGGTCATGTGGAGGCTGCTATAGAGGGCAGACAGCCAGTCATCATGACCATCTGGAGGCTGCTACAGAGGGCAGACAGACAGGTCATGTGGAGGCTGCTACAAAGGGCAGACAGACCGGTCATCATGACCATGTGGAGGCTGCTACAGAGGGCAGACAGACCGGTCATCATGACCATGTGGAGGCTGCTACAGAGGGCAGACAGACCGGTCATCATGACCATGTGGAGGCTGCTACAGAGGGCAGACAGACAGGTCATCATGACCATGTGGAGGCTGCTACAGAGGGCAGACAGACAGGTCAAGTGGAGGCTGCTACAGAGGGCAGACAGACAGGTCACGTGGAGGCTGCTACAGAGGGCAGACAGACAGGTCACGTGGAGGCTGCTACAGAGGGCAGACAGACAGGTCACGTGGAGGCTGCTACAGAGGGCAGACAGACAGGTCACGTGGAGGCTGCTACAGAGGGCAGACAGACAGGTTTCCTAGAAGGACAGTGTGTTTCTGGGAACCAGATACATTCCAGTACACACAGCAATCTTGATTTAGGAAGTCCCCAGTTCAAACCCCAGATGTGATTTGTTTTTGTTATTTACAAATTATCCTCCGGCCCCCCTCGCCCGGGCTCCTGCCTCATTACTCCTGTGTCCCATTACTGTGGTGATTATGTGGCTAATTCTGTTTGATGTGCCCCAAAATGGCTGCCAGTAATGTAGCAGGAAGACTATGTCAAGGAAGGGATAGTCAGTCACTAGCAGAAAAAAACCTCTTCTTCACCAGAAGTATAGATCTACAGTATATGGGTGCTACAAATTGGTACAGGATTTGAAATCATCATAGTGTGTAGCACTAAGCTCCTGATCTGACCTTCAGAGAGAGAGAGATAGAAAGATACAGAGATAGAGGGAGAACCAGTCATATGGAGAATGCACAACATCGTGACACTAGACAAAATAAACAGCGCAGATTCGTTTAAAATGCATGAACCCCTTTGGCTCCCCAAGCCCTGCCCTCTCATTCTCTCTCCCACTATTTCTTCATCTCACTCCCAGTCCCTCTCTCCCTCATCCCTCCCTTTCGCTACTGTGCCAGTCTGAGTGCAGGTCAGATGAGGACTGTGTGCAGCGTGCTCCCAGACACAGTTCTCCACTCTGCTTTGTAACACTCTGTTTTCATCCACATGCACACAATTACAGGGACAGAATGATAGAGAAAATATGTAGTTTGGGTGAACAGGGGAGAGGAGAGGAGGTAGGGAGGAGGAGGAGGAGGGGAGAGGAGGGAGGGAGGAGAGAGGGAGGAGAGGGGAGAGGAGGGAGGAGGAGAGGAGAGGAAAGAGGGAGGAGAGGGGATATGAGAGGAGGGAGGGAGGAGAGGGGAGATGAGGGAGGAGGGGAGAGGAGGGAGGAGGGGAGAGGAGGGAGGAGGGGAGAGGAGGTGGAAGGAGGGGGGAGGAGAGAAGGGGGGAGGAGAGGAGGGCGGTAGGAGTGTGGTAGCTTGGTGTGAGAGCAGCACATATACAGACAGCATCACAATGTCTGCCTTCCACTGTCCTCCCTCTATCCCTCCTGCCTCCCTGTCCTCCCTCCTTCCCCTCATCTCATCAAAACCGTGCGCCCTCTCTGACAGAGCACCCAAATCACCGAAGTGCATGCTGGGTAAAGGCGAGGACAACTCAGGACAAACGCAGGGACTTTAAGGATACTGCGGTAAGCTGTTTGGCAAAAAAAATAAAAAGATAGAAACGATGGAGAATGAAGGGAGGGGAGGGGAGGAGGAGGGGGTGTACAGTAGAATCATAGACTAGAGAAATGAAAAATGCCTGTGTCAGCGAGCCTTGTATGCCATCCCATTCATGTGTCTGACGCAAGTTTGTGACAATGCGTATTATTCCAATTTTAGCAATCGCATCAAGTTTTATCTTATCATCTTTCTTGGTAAGTCTCTAAGAGCTGTGAGTCTTTCTGGGTAAGTCTCTAAGAGCTGTGACTCTTTCTGGGTAAGTCTCTAAGAGCTGTGAGTCTTTCTGGGTAAGTCTCTAAGAGCTGTGACTCTTTCTGGGTAAGTCTCTAAGAGCTGTGAGTCTTTCTGGGTAAGTCTCTAAGAGCTGTGAGTCTTTCTGGGTAAGTCTCTAAGAGCTGTGAGTCTTTCTGGGTAAGTCTCTAAGAGCTGTGAGTCTTTCTGGGTAAGTCTCTGAGAAGTTTCCACACCTGGATTGTGCAACATTTGCACATTATTATTATTTGTATTCTTCAAGCTCTGTCAAGTTGGCTGTTGATCTTTGCTGGAGAGCCATTTGCAAGTCTTGCCATAGATTTTTACGCCGATTTAAGTCAAAACTGTAACTCGGCCACTCAGGAACATTCACTGTCTTCTTGGTAAGCAAATCCAGTGTTGATTTCCCTTGTGTTTTAGGTTATTGTCCTAATGAAAGATGAATTCATCTCCCAGTGTCTGGTGGTAAGCAGACTGAACCAGGTTTTCCTCTAGGAATTTGCCTGTGCCTAGCTCAATTTCGTTTTCTTTGTTTATCCTGAAAAACTCCCCAGTCTTTAACGATTTCAAGCATACAGTAGTGGTTAGAGGTCGACCGATTAATCGGAATGGCCAATTAATTAGGGCCGATTTCAAGTTTTCATAACAATCAGGAATCGGTATTTTTGGACACCGATTTGGCCGATTTTTTAAAATTATTATTATCATTATTTATTTTTTTACACCTTTATTTAACTAGGCAAGTCAGTTAAGAACACATTCTTATTTTCAATGACGGCCTAGGAACGCCTAGGTTAACTGCCTTGTTCAGGGGCAGAACGACAGATTTTTACCTTGTCAGCTCGGGGATTCAATCTTGCAACCTTGCGGTTAACTAGTCCAACGCTCTAACCATCTGCCTCTCATTGCACTCCACGAGGAGCCTGCCTAATACGCGAATGCAGTAAGAAGCCAAGGTAAGTTGCTAGCTAGCATTAAACTTATCTTATAAAAAACAATCAATCAATCAATCATAATCACTAGTTAACTACACATGGTTGATGATATTACTAGTTTATCTAGCGTGTCCTGCGTTGCATATAATCGATGCGGTGCGCATTCGCGAAAAAGGTACCTAACCATAAACATCAATGCCTATCTTAAAATCAATACACAAGTATATATTTTTAAACCTGCATATTTAGTTAATATTGCCTGCTAACATGAATTTCTTTGTGTCACTTCTCTTGCAACAGAGTCAGGTTATATTCAGCAGTTTGGGCCGCCTGGCTCGATGCGAACTGTGTGAAGACTATTTCTTCCTAACAAAGACAGCCAACTTCGCCAAACAGGGGATGATTTAACAAAAGCGCATTTGCGAAAAAAGCACAATCGTTGCACGAATGTACCTAACCATAAACATCAATGCCTTTCTTAAAATCAATACACAGAAGTATATATTTTCAAACCTGCATATTTAGCTAAAAGAAATCCAGGTTAGCAGGCAATATTAACCAGGTGAAATTGTGTCACTTCTCTTGCGTTCATTGCACGCAGAGTCAGGGTATATGCAACAGTTTGGGCCGCCTGGCTCGTTGCGAACTAATTTGCCAGAATGTTACGTAATTATGACATAACATTGAAGGTTGTGCAATGTAACAGGAATATTTAGACTTATGGATGCCACCCGTTAGATAAAATACGGAACGGTTCCGTATTTCACTGAAAGAATAAATGTTTTGTTTTCGAAATGATAGTTTCCGGATTCGACCATAATAATGACCTAAGGCTCGTATTTCTGTGTGTTATTATGTTATAATTAAGTCTATGATTTGATAGAGCAGTCTGACTGAGCGATGGTAGGCACCAGCAGGCTCGCAAGCCTTCATTCAAACAGCACTTTTGTGTGTTTTGCCAGCAGCTCTTCGCAATGCTTCAAGCATTGCGCTGTTTATGACTTCAAGCCTATCAACTCCCGAGATTAGGCTGGTGTAACCGATGTAAAATGGCTAGCTAGTTAGCGGGGTGCGCGCTAATAGCGTTTCAAACGTCACTCCCTCGGAGACTTGGAGTAGTTGTTCCCCTTGCTCTGCATGGGTAACGCTGCTTCGAGGGTGGCTGTTGTCGATGTGTTCCTCGTTCGAGCCCAGGGAGGAGCGAGGAGAGGGACGGAAGCTATACTGTTACACTGGCAATAGTAAAGTGCCTATAAGAACATCCAATAGTCAAAGGTACAGTGGGGCAAAAAAGTATTTAGTCAGCCACCAATTGTGCAAGTTCTCCCACTTAAAAAGATGAGAGAGGCCTGTAATTTTCATCATAGGTACACTTCAACTATGACAGACAAAAAATCCAGAAAATCACATTGTAGGATTTTTAATGAATTTATTTGCAAATTATGGTGGAAAATAAGTATTTGGTCACCTACAAACAAGCAATCAACCTATTGCCTGATCTCCCAGACAACGTTACTAGCCGTTTCCCTGCCTGTACTGTTACCTTTTTGGACCCCTGTGTATGACCTTTTGCTTGCCCCTGGACCCAGCTACCTGCCTCCTCCTGTGGTCCTCTACAATAAACACCTGCTGCGCCCTGCGCTTGAAACCAGCTCTCTGTCTCCCATTGTGTTCATTACATTATAAAGGTTGTGAGTGTGTCCCAAATGGCACCCTTTTCACTATAGTGCAGATGGTCTAGTCATAAGTCATGCACTATATAGGTAATAGTGTTGGCCATTTGGGACACAGTCAGAGATGAATGCGTTATAAAAGAGATCACATGATTGTTTTCACTGAGCTAAACAGGTTCCTAACTGGCTTGTTGACCTTATGGCTCCATATTAACTTCAACATGCAAGTAAAATAAATGGTGCAGTCCCTAGAAGAAATTCATTCTCATGATTCTAATTTTGACAGAAAGCTCTTCTTCAGTTATAAAGGCTTCTGATCAAGGGTTGTATCAAACTCCAATCTATAGAACATTCCTGGGGATCCCATAACACACGGTGGGACTGAGTTGCTTTGGGGAAACCACCGCTAGATCACTGTCTAATGTGGACAAACAGATGGGAGAAGGATGGAATGCCGTAGGACTCTAGAGGCCACAGCATAACCAAAGAGAGAGAGAGAGATGTTGAGTGGAGAGATATAGGGGGAGTGCAGAGTGAAAGAGAGAGAAAGGGGTGGAGAGAGAGCTGAATAGCCAGTTATAAACGGATAAAAGCGTGCTTCATCAGTAAACAAACACACAGAGAGACTGTGGAGTCAGAAGACCCAGCGGCCTACAACAAAACAAAACAGACAGAGAGCAACAAAGTAAAGGGCCTATAGAACTTGACCTTGTTCTAAGGCAGACAGTGCTTCTCAAATGGCACCCTATTGCGATTTAGTGCGCTACTTTTGACCAGGACCTACTTCACTCAGCAACGCTACAAGAGATCGAGATGCACTCTGTTACTAACTAAAGAGGGTCCATATGGTTGGGGAGGCTCAATCAAGAGCAGATTACGGATTTGCAAGAAAACAAAGACTATTTGAACCCAGGGTTTCTGTACGGTGCAGTAGACTCGTGTTTGACAACAAACGGTCGTACTATATCACGTGTGATCTAAAATATGTACGGCCATTTTAAAGGTCAGGACCACATCTGCCAACCACAGTATCCTGTACGAGCGAGCACATGACCTGAGGCAATATAGAGACAAAAGACATAAGAACTGTAGATGGAAAGCATGTTTAACAAATGGGTCTGACCCTATGAACCTATAGCCTTTACAAAAAAACAATCAGGGCTTATACTAAATCTTCGTCACACAGGCCTATTCTGTTCTATATAAATAATAAACGTTCACAAAGGATAGACCCTGGCCTGAGGCAACATACAGAATATGCACTGGGACAGAGCAAGCCCCCATTCCCATCGATGGGGCTGTAGTGGAGCGCTAAGTTCCTTAGCGCCCACATCACCAACAAACTAACATGGTCCAAGCACACCAAGACAGTCGTGAAGAGGGCATGACAAAACCTATTTCCCCTCAGGAGACTGAAAAGATTTGGCATGCGTCCTCAGATCCTCAAAAGGTTCTACAGCTGCACCATCGAGAGCATCCTGACAGGTTGCATCATTTTTTAAAAATTATTATTATTTTTATTTATTTATTTTTATCCCATTTTCTCCCCAATTTTCGTGGTATCCAATCGCTAGTAATTACTATCTTGTCTCATCGCTACAACTCCCGTACGGGCTCGGGAGAGACGAAGGTCGAAAGCTATGCGTCCTCCGAAGCACAACCCAACCAAGCCGCACTGCTTCTTAACACAGCGCGCCTCCAACCCGGAAGCCAGCCGCACCAATGTGTCGGAGGAAACACCGTGTACCTGGCCCCCTTGGTTAGCACGCACTGCGCCCGGCCCGCCACAGGAGTCGCTGGAGCGCGATGAGACAAGGATATCCCTACCGGCCAAACCCTCCCTAACCCGGACGACGCTATGCCAATTGTGCGTCGCCCCACGGACCTCCCGGTCGCGGCCGGCTGCGACAGAGCCTGGGCGCGAACCCAGAGACTCTGGTGGCGCAGCTAGCACTGCGATGCAGTGCCCTAGACCACTGCGCCACCCGGGAGGCCCCAGGTTGCATCGCTACCTGGTATGGCAACTGCTCGGCCTCCGACCGCAAGGCACTACAGAGGGTAGTCCGTACGGCCCAGTACATTACTGGGGCCAAGCTTCCTGCCTTCCAGGACCTCTATACCAGGCGGTGTCAGAGGAAGGTCTCAAAGACTCCAGGCAACCTAGTCGTAGACTGTTCTCACGGCAAGCGGTACCGGAGCGCAAAGTCTAGGTCCAAGAGGCTTCTAAACAGCTTCTACGCCCAAGCCATAAGACTCCTGAACATCTAATCAAATGGCTACCCAGACTATTTGCATTGCACCCCCTCCCCCTCTTTTACACCACTGCCACTCTGTTATTATCTATGCATAGTCACTTTAATAACTCTACCTACATGTACATATTACCTCAATTACCTCGACACCGGTGCCCCCGCACATTGACTCTGTATATAGCCTCCACATTGACTCTGTATATAGCCTCCACATTGACTCTGTATATAGCCTCCACATTGACTCTGTATATAGCCTCCACATTGACTCTGTATATAGCCTCCACATTGACTCTGTATATAGCCTCGCTATTGTTATTTTACTGCTGCTCTTTAATTATTTGTTATCCTTATCTTACTTTTTTTTTAAGGTATTTTCTTAAAACTGCATTGTTGGTTAAGGGCTTGTAAGTAAGCATTTCACTGTAAGGTACCTGTTGTATTCGGCGCATGTGACAAATAACATTTGATTTGATTTTGAATAGGAACCATGCTTAGCTTCCTTTAAAGCCTTTTCTTTTTGACCTTTTCAGTGTAAACTTGAACGACTAAAACCAGATATAAAGCATGTAGAAAAGATAATGGACCTATACATATATATTTGTTTTTAGAACTTTGAGAACTAACAATCACCAAATTATAAATGTTTTGTGTATTTCAGTCGGAGGCTCAACTTCCTGTTGAGAGCTAGAATAATAGAATAGACAAGTTGTAATTTCGACATTTGGTTCAAATGTATTTAGCAGTTTTTTTGTTTTTAGTCACTGTCAGTCACTCAATTAGCCTTTATCAATTAGCCTTTATCAATTAGCCTTTATCAATTAGCCGTTATCAATTAGCCGTTATCAATTAGCCGTTATCAATTAGCCGTTATCAATTAGCCTTTTCAAAAAATTGATTGGTAAGTTATCTAAACTTAACGACCGTGGGGCCCCCCTTGATTGTGTTAGTCACTCTCACTCAGATCTCATATTAAAAAGAGCAAACATTTCTCTCCACACTATGGCAAAATGTGTAGAATGGCAAGAAATGTGTCATAAAATTGCAAAATCATCTCTCTGCCCCATGGCAACATGGGGTGGGGGGGGCAACACAATTTCACTTAGGGCCCCCAAAAGGCTAGGGCCAGCTCTGGCTGTGTGGGTATGGATGTGGGTACGCAGATCTGCGAGCCACTGTGGCCCTCATGATGAGTTTAGAATTTTAGTGGCCCCCACACCCATCAAATATGTAGAACTTCAGGAAATTAGCTTTAAAACTGCACATTTTCTCTCAGCCCGATGGCAAGATGTGAAGAATTGTAGGAAATTTCATTTGAAACTACACATTTGTATCTCAGCCTGATGGCAAAATGTGAAGAATTGCAGGGAATTAGCTTTAAACTGCAGCCAACAGGAGGGCCTCTAAAATGTTTGGTTCGTGACTGCACCATTGGCCACACCCACCACCTAAGCCCCTATTTGATCCAGAAAAAACCCTGCAATGGAAAGGCTAACTGTACAGCTGAGGTCAGCTATTGGACCACATCTGTCAACAACAGCATTCTGCTGTATGAACATGGACATGACCCTGATGCTTAGCTCTGGGTCTGACACTATATGGCTTTTACAAGACCTTTCTAGTGGGATTATACTAAGCCCTAGTCATACAGACAACATATTCTGGATACTATAAAATATACTATATAAAAAATATATACAGTATATAGCGTCTATGAACCTATAGCATTTATGAACATATGGCATTTAAAAGACCTAGCTTATGCGAAACCTTAGTCAGACCTATTCTGGATACTATAAATCTTCACAATTGTTGTACGTGGGTAAATAGAGGGATATAAAAGTATACAATCCTTATGACCCAGCTCACTAACTACAGGTTTAACTGGTGCAAGACCAAACCCACAACACATATATCCCAATAGAGATATAGGTGTTGTTATTTGTAACCATCTACCAATAGGTACCCTTCTTTGCGAGGCAAATCTCCCACATAGACGAAACGTGAAGGTTTGACAAGTCAATCCAACACCCATCACGTCATGGTTCTTTTTCTCCCACAAAACCTCATGCTCTAGCTATTTGACAGTTGGAGTTTGGTTGAGTTATTGTGTCAAATGTGTTTTGTTTGTTGGACTGAGTACTTTGAGTTCAGTTTTTTGAAAACACACACATCCATACACAACACACACACACTTTGAGGTCTCGAACGACACAACAGTTCTCTCTCTCTCTCTTTCAGCTTGAGATGTTGTCGGGTTCAAATGAAAAACAGCATCCAGCACAATTTTTACAGGCATTATTTTGGACAAACGGACTGAAATAAAAAAGGGAAAATAAGAGGGAGAAAATGAGGCCCACAAAATACTATGTCTGCTTCCCAAATGGCATCCTTTTCCCTTTATAGTGCACTACTTTTGACCAGGGCATGTAGAGAATAGGGAGCCATTTGGGACACACTGAAAACCAAAATAGAAAATATTCATGTTAAAAGCAGCATTGCGCTGGGCTGAGCTCTAACTTGTTTTTGGAAAGCTTCCTCTCTCTCTTTCTTCTGTCTTGGTCTCTCTTTCACTCTCTATCCTTCTCCCTGTGTCCCTCGGTCTCTCCCCATGATTTAACTTAAAGAGAAAGACAGCCCAGGCTGTCTCTCTCACTCACACACACACACACACACACACACACACACACACACACACACACACACACACACACACACACACACACACACACACACACACACACACACACACACACACACACCAATTTATCTCCCTCTTATTCGCTCACTACTTCCTTCCCTCCCTTTCTCTATTCTTCCCTGTATCTCCTCCTCTCCCTTTTTCTCTCGTTCTGTGCTTGAAGGCAGCACAACTGCCAAGCAGCACATCACATGTTTTTTGGGTGGCGCCAATATGTTTTTTTCCATGTACCGTATCCAAATTCTAGCCCTTTTTCCTCTCACTGCTTTTGTTTTTGAGACAACCCTTGGCATCGGCAGACAACAGAGAGACAAAAGAAGAAACAATGTTGCAAGCTCTGTGAGCTAAACAAGTCTAAATCAGCGTGTGTTCCTGACAACTTTGTTTAACAACACCAAAACCAACCATAGACTAACAGTGTGAAGCTAGCGCTGTAGCCGACCCACCCCAGAGTGTGGACCTCTGACAAACTAAACCCAATAATACCTCTGAAAGGGAAACAGGCCGTGAAGTTATCACTACTCTGTGGTGTGGCAGACCTGGGGTTCAAATAGAATATGTACTTTCAAAATATTTGATATAGCACAGCATCGAGCTTGCCTGGCACCAATGGAACAGTCCTAAAAGTGCACACCCCGTCCATCTGGCAGGCACTCTAAATAAGCTTAATCAAACCCTTCAAAGTATATAGCTGAAATATTAAGGAGAAACACATGGGCTGTGATCAAGAGAGAAGTTGACATTGTTGTTTTTATACCTCAAACTTATCTGCAAATTACAAACAATGCTTCTAATCTCTGATATCCTGTAAGTGGTTAAAATCATTTCTGATACCCACTATCCGCAGCAGCCTCAAAGCAACATCATCTCTCACAGTATGCCTAGATCTAGGAGTTATTCTGACCAGGAAAAACTCTGGACCCAGCTTGCTTATAAGTAAGGCCTAATTGTAGGCTATTACTATGGCATAGAGCCCTAGACCCTAAAGTTGATCCTGTTTAGGTCATGTGGTCAGAAAAACTCCTGGCCCTACCCATAAGGCATTATTATAACGCCTGGAATATCAATACGTCTGGGGTAGGTCTACGTCTTACATAAGTTCTGAGGTGTCCCCTCTGCCAGGGAACAGACAGGCCTGTAGGCCCAACAAGATTCTTCCCTCCCTTTCTCCTCTTCTTCCCCCCTCCTCTCAATCAGCTGTCTTCTCCTGGTAAAGTTCCTGCTGCTTTGTGAATAGTATTTTGGAGATGATGGCAGGGAGGGCTATCATAACTACAATGTCAGAGCGTGTACTGACATGAACTGCATCTCATGGTAGGGCGGGGTAGACAGTAAGTCAAGGCCGCATGCCAGCTAGTCCTTTACAGATCCTCTTCAATTAGGCATTTATTACTGTGCAAATCTTTCTGTCATTACTAGTTATTCGCCTTCTATCAAGTTGATGTGTATGTGTGTGTGTGTGTGTGTGTGTCTGTGCGGGAGGATTGGTAGGGGGTTAGGGGAAACGTTTCTAATCATGGCTCATGGTTGTCATAGCTCCTATGGCATGTCCTCTCTCTCCCACTTCTCTCTCTCTGCCAGGTCATGTGCCTTCACCTTCAAGGAATGTGGTGGTGGCAGCCCCGCCTTCAGCAGGCAGGCAGTACAGTGCAGAGCAACACAAAGTGTGGCAGCAGCCCCTCCCCCAGCAGGCGCTATGGTGGTGTGGCCTGTTGGTTCAGTTATGTAACTGCTGGCTGTCCGTCTCTCCCAGCCTGCCACATGGGCCCTGTGTGTGTGTGTGTGTGTGTGTGTGTGTGTGCGTGCCCTCCTCTCCCGTCTGTCCTGCTGCCAACACGCACAGGAGGTTTCATCACCCCTTTTTCAGAGGGCCCTCTGGACATTTATTTTAAAAAGTCACTTTTATTTAACTAGGCAATTCAGTACAGAACAAATTCTTATTTACAATGAGATCCTACCCCAGCCAAACCTGGACGACACTGGGCCAATTGTGCAAGTGTGCCTTTTTCCATCATTGCCTCTCTTTTCTCCAACCCTGCACTACTATTCGTTTCTCTTTCTGTCTCACTCACTCTCTCTGTCTCTCTCACTCCATCTTTCTGTCTCTCACTCTCTCATTCTCTCTTTCTGTCTCACTCACTCGCTCTTTCTGTCTCTCACTCTCTCATTCTCTCTTTCTGTCTCACTCTCTCACTCTCTCTTTCTGCCTCTCTCACTCTCTCTTTCTGTCTCTCACTCTCTCATTTTCTCTTTCTGTCTCTCGCTCTCTCACTTTCTCTCTCTGTCTCTCTCACTTTCTCTCTCTGTCTCTCTCACTTTCTCTTTCTGTGTTTCTCCCTCTCTCATTCTCCTCAGTCTAGCTGCTGGAAAATGTCATCAGAAAATGTCATCAGAAAACGTAATCAGAAAATGTACCATTGTAATTTTGATGTTATTAGTCAGTCAAAACATATCAAACCAATTTGCATAACATCCTCTCTCTCTGTTCTGGCAAATGGAGGAATGCATTTCTATTTGTATTTGTATTGGGGGCGGCAGGTAGCCTAGTGGTTAGAGCGTTGGGCCAGTAACCGCAAAGGTTGCTAGATCAAATCCCTGAGCTGACAAGGTAAAACTTTGTCGTTCTGTCCCTGAACGACGGTCACCGACGGAGCTGTGTTCCTAGGATGTTATTGTAAATAAGAATTTGTTCTTAACTGACTTTCCTAGTTAAATAAAAATGTCTGTATTACTTCTCTGTGAGATGTTCTTTGGAGGATAACCTACTTAGATTGTGTGTAAAAGTATTTGGTACTGTCTCTATCTACATGTCTATTTGTGGGAGAATTTCTTGGCTGTATGACTTTAAATCAAATGCTGGCCTGCTTTCCTGAGTAGTAAGTCAGATGAGTTGAAGCAGAAAGATGTGGGGCATGGGGATGTAACAGGAGAGCATAACATTAAGGCCTAGAGAGCTTCTTTGGAACTAACATTTTTGTATAGCCTGTTTTGTTTATGTGTGGGTAAGAAATGGACTGGGTTTTGGCCCCTCCGGTGCTTAAGCTCATTATTCTATTAAGTAACAACAAAGTCTGTGCTAATGTTTCAAGGCATCAGCTACTTCAATCCAATCCGGAAAAATAACAAAAAGCCATTCAGGCTCATGTTGTTTTCACACAGGGGTTTTCAGGCTCTTGATTGGCTCGAACCGGTAGTTTCTTAGGCTGTTGATTGGGTCGCGGGCCATTCAGTTGGACCAGTCAAGACACCGGGGTATTTGCTTCTGGGCTCACTCTGCTAGTTCACTCCTTGAGTTCACCAGTTCACAGTTCAGACCGTAGCGAGGAAATTTGGCATGGACATTTCACAATGGCTGTGTGTATATCCACGGCTGTTAGCCTGTTAGCGAGGCTGTTAGCCAGTTAGCGAAGCTGTTAGCCTGGTAGCGAGGCTGTTAGCCAGTTAGCGAAGCTGTTAGCCTGGTAGCGAGGCTGTTAGCCTGGTAGCGAGTGCCGTGGAGGCTTGGACTGCGTCCCAAATGGTACCCAATTAGTGCAGTATTTTTACCAGAGCTTAATGGGTCCTGGTCAAGAGAGAACTACATACAGTTGAAGTCGAAAGTTTACATACACCTTAGCCAAATACATTTAAACTCAGTTTTTCACAATTCCTGATATTTAATGCAAGTAAAAATTCCCTGTCTTAGGTCAGTTAGGATCACCACTTTATTTTAAGAATGTGAAATGTCAGAATAATAGTAGAGAGAATTATTCATTTCAGCTTTTATTTCTTTCATCACAATCCCAGAGGGTCAGAAGTTTAAATACACTCAATTAGTATTTGGTAGCATTGCCTTTAAATTGTTTAACTTGGGTCAAACATTTCGGGTAGCCTTCCACAAGCTTCCCACAATAAGTTGAGTGAATTTTGGCCCATTCCTCCTGACACAGCTGGTGTAACTGAGTCAGGTTTGTAGGCCTCCTTGCTCGCACACGCTTTTTCAGTTCTGCCCACAAATTTTCTATGGGATTGAGGTCAGGGCTTTGTGATGGCCACTCCAATACCTTGACTTTGTTGTCCTTAAGCCATTTTGCCACAACTTTGGAAGTATGCATGGGGTCATTGTCCATTTGGACGACCCATTTGCGACCAAGATTGAACTTCCTGGCTGATGTCTTGAGATGGTGCTCCAATATATCCACATAATTGTCCTTCCTCATGATACCATCTATTTTGTGAAGTGCACCAGTCCCTCCTGCAAAAAAGCACCCCCACAAAATGATGCTGCCACCCCCGTGCTTTACGGTTGGGATGGTGTTCTTCGGCTTGCAAGCCTCCCCCTTTTCCTCCAAACATAACAATGGTCATTATGGCCAAACAGTTCTATCAGACCAGAGGACATTTCTCCAAAAAGTACGATCTTTGTCCCCATGTGCAGTTGCAAACTGTAGTCTGGCTTTTTTATGGCGGTTTTGGAGCAGTGGCTTCTTCCTTGCTGAGCGGCGTTTCAGGTTATGTCGATATAGGACTGGTTTTACTGTGGATATAGATATTTTTGTACCGGTTTCCTCCAATACGTCACAAGGTCCTTAGCTGTTCTTCTGGGATTGATTTGCACTTTTCGCACCAAAGTACATTCATCTCTAGGAGACAGAACTGAGCGGTATGACGGCTGCGTGGTCCCATGGTGTTTATACGTGCCTACTATTGTTTGTACAGATGAAAGTGGTACCTTCAGGCGTTTGGAAATTGCTCCCAAGGATGAACCAGACTTGTGGAGGTCAACCATTTTTTTCTGAGGTCTTGGCTGATTTCTTTTGATTTTCCAATGATGTCAAGCAAAGATACACTGAGTTTGAAGGCTGGTACATCTCCAATTGACTCAAATGATGTCAATTAGCCTATCAGAAGCTTTTAAAGCCATGACATAATTTTCTGGAATTTTCCAAGCTGTTTAAAGGCACAGTCAGCTTATGTATGTAAAATTCTGACCCACTGGAATTGTGATACAGTGAATTATAAGTGAAATAATCTGTCTGTAAACAATTGTTGGAAAAATTAAATGTGTCATGCACAAAGTAGATGTCCTAACCATCTTGCCAAAACTATAGTTTGTTAACTTCTTATGGCTGGGGGCAGTATTGAGTAGCTTGGATGAATAAGGTGCCCAGAGTAAACTGCCTGCCACTCAGTCCCAGAAGCTAATATATGCATATTATTGTTAGTATTGGATAGAAAACACTCTGAAGTTTCTAAAACTGTTTGAATGATGTCTGTGAGTATAACAGAACTCATATGGCAGGCAAACACCTGAGAAAAAATCCAACCAGGAAGTGGGAAATCTGAGGTTTGTAGGTTTGCCTATCCAAAATACAGTGTCTATGGGGTCATATTGCACTTCCTTAGGCTTCCACTAGATGTCAAAAGTCTTTAGAACCTTGTTTGATGCTTCTACTGTGAAGGATGAGGGAATAAAAGCTGATTGAGTCAGGGCTCTGGCAGAGTGCCACGAGCTCACTCAGGCGCGCCCCCGTGAGAGTTAGCAGCGTTCCATCGCATTTCTACAGACAAAGGCTTTCTCCGGTTGAAACATTATTGAAGATTTATGTTAGAAACATCCTAAAGATTGATTCTATACATCGTTTGACATGTTTCTACGAACTGTAATGGAATTTTGGGACTTTTCGTCTGGCCTTCGCGTCATCAATTTGGATTTTGGAACTAAACGCGCGAACACAACGGAGGTATTTGGACATAAATTATGGACGTTATCGAACAAAACAAACATTTATTGTGGAACTGGGATTCCTGGGAGTGCATTCTGATGAAGATCATCAAAGGTAAGTGAATATTTATAATGCTATTTCTGACTTCTGTTGACTCCACAACATGGCGAATATCTGTATGGATTGTTTTGGTCTCTGAGCGCTGTACTAAGATTATAGCATGGTGTGCTTTTTCCATAAAGTTTTTTTGAAATCTGACACAACGGTTGCATTAAGGAGAAGTTTATCTAAAGCTCCATGTATAATACTTGTATCTTTTATCAATGTTTATTATGAGTATTTCTGTAAATTGATGTGGCTCTCTGCAAAATCACCGGATGTTTTGGAGGCAAAACATTACTGAACATAACGCGCCAATGTAAACTAAGATTTTGGGATATAAATATGAACTTTATCGAACAAAACATACATGTATTGTCTAACATGAAGTCCTATGAGTGTCATCTGATGAAGATCATCAGAGGTTAGTGATGAATTTTATCTCTATTTCTGCTTTTTGTGACTCCTCTCTTTGGCTGGAAAAATGGCTGTGTTTTTCTGTGACTATGTACTGACCTAACATAATCAGATGGTGTGCTTTCGTCGTAAAGCCTTTTTGAAATAGGACACTGTGATGGGATTAACAACAAGTTTATCTTTAAAATGGTGTAAAATACTTGTATGTTTGAGGAATTTTAATTATGAGATTTCTGTTGTTTGAATTTGGCGCCCTGCACTTTCACTGGCTGTTGTCAAGTCGATACCGTTAACGGGATCTCAGCCGATCTCAGCCGTAAGAAGTTAACAAGAAATGTGTGGAGTGGTTGAAAAACAAGTTTTAATGACTCCAACCTAAGTGTATGTAAACTTCCGACTTCCACTGTGTGTGCAGAACAGCCAAGGAATGACTATAAACCCAGTCAGTAATAGAGTTAACAATGATAAAGACTCACTTAAATCTCCTTTTGAATGCTCTCTGGATAGCTTCAACCAGTGGAGGCTGCTGAGAGGAGAATGGAAAGTGTTTGATGTATTTGATATCATTCCACTCATTCTGCTCCAGCCATTATCACCCCAATTAAAGTGCCACCAACCTCATATGCATTCCACTGTATGTGATTGGGCCTATTATCAATAGCAGAACCAATTTCTGCTAATGGTGTAGCATAAGTAGCAGTAGCCATGCTAACTCTGCCTCTAGACTAGAAGTACCAGTGGTTTTCCTTGAGCAGGTATACTACTAGTCCTGATGTTTGTTTGGTTTCCTGTTGTTGTCAAGGATGGAGAAACTAACAGTTCTCTCTGAGTCTGTACTGTACGTACACACACACACACACACACACACACACACACACACACACACACACACACACACACACACACACACACACACACACACACACACACACACACACACACACACACACACACACAATAACATCATCTCTCTAGTTCTCCAGCTGTGCATGAGGCTTCAGCTGGCCTCAGTGCTCTGCGTGGGCTGCCCTGCTTTGGCTGAATCCGACCACAGTACACACACACACCGCGGGGAACCTAGGAGAGAGAGTGGGTTTGACAGGACTTCCGTGGGCAAAACAGTCTGTGGCATAACAGCACTGTGTGTCCTGGACTCAACTGGGCCAGATTAAAACATAACCCCTGTCTGTCTGTCAGGGAACTCAACTGGGCCAGATTAAAACATAACCCCTGTCCGTCTGTCTGTCAGGGAACTCAACTGGGCCAGATTAAAACATAACCCCTGTCTGTCTGTCTGTCAGGGAACTCAACTAGGCCAGATTAAAACATAACCCCTGTCTGTCTGTCAGGGAACTCAACTGGGCCAGATTAAAACATAACCCCTGTCTGTCTGTCTGTCTGTCTGTCTGTCTGGGAACTCAACTGGGCCAGATTAAAACATAACCCCTGTCTGTCTGGGAACTCAACTGGGCCAGATTAAAACATAACCCCTGTCTGTCTGTCTGTCTGGGAACTCAACTGGGCCAGATTAAAACATAACCTCTGTCTGTCTGGGAACTCAACTGGGCCAGATTAAAACATAACCCCTGTCTGTCTGTCTGGGAACTCAACTGGGCCAGATTAAAACATAACCCCTGTCTGTCTGTCTGGTAACTCAACTGGGCCAGATTAAAACATAACCCCTGTCTGTCTGTCTGGGAACTCAAATGGGCCAGATTAAAACATAACCCCTGTCTGTCTGGGAACTCTACTGGGCCAGACTAAAACATAACCCCTGTCTGTCTGTCTGTCTGTCTGTCTGTCTGTCTGGGAACTCAACTGGGCCAGATTAAAACATAACCCCTGTCTGTCTGTCAACTCTACTGGGCCAGACTAAAACATAACCCCTGTCTGTCTGTCTGTCTGGGAACTCAACTGGGCCAGATTAAAACATAACCCCTGTCTGTCTGTCTGTCTGGAAACTCAACTGGGCCATATTAAAACATAACCTTGGTCTGTCTGTCTGGGAACTCTACTGGGTCAGATTAAAACATAACCCCTGTCTGTCTGTCTGTCTGGGAACTCAACTGGGCCAGATTAAAACATAACCTCTGTCTGTCTGGGAACTCAACTGGGCCAGATTAAATCATAACCCCTGTCTGTCTGTCTGTCTGTCTGTCTGTCTGGGAACTCAACTGGGCCAGATTAAAACATAACCTCTGTCTGTCTGTCTGGGAACTCAACTGGGCCAGATTAAAACATAACCCCTGTCTGTCTGTCTGTCTGTCTGTCTGTCTGTCTGTCTGTCTGTCTGTCTGTCTGTCTGTCTGGGAACTCAACTGGGCCAGATTAAAACATAACCTCTGTCTGTCTGGGAACTCAACTGGGCCAGATTAAAACATAACCCCTGTCTGTCTGTCTGGTAACTCAACTGGGCCAGATTAAAACATAACCCCTGTCTGTCTGTCTGTCAGGGAACTCAACTGGGCCAGATTAAAACATAACCCCTGTCTGCCTGGGAACTCAACTGGGCCAGATTAAAACATAACCCCTGTCTGTCTGTCAGGGAACTCAACTAGGCCAGATTAAAACATAACCCCTGTCTGTCTGTCTGTCAGGGAACTCAACTGGGCCAGATTAAAACATAACCCCTGTCTGTCTGTCAGGGAACTCAACTGGGCCAGATTAAAACATAACCCCTGTCTGTCTGTCAGGGAACTCAACTGGGCCAGATTAAAACATAACCCCTGTCTGTCTGTCTGGGAACTCAACTGGGCCAGATTAAAACATAACCCCTGTCTGTCTGTCAGGGAACTCAACTGGGCCAGATTAAAACATAACCCCTGTCTGTCTGTTCAGGACTGTTGGGTTCACTTTGCATCGGTCTCTGCTCTGTGTGGCGTGGCCTAAATTCACCAAATTGGATGGATCCATTTTTGCATGCCCTTTCTGTAGATACAGTGGGGAGAACAAGTATTTGATACACTGCCGATTTTGCAGGTTTTCCTACTTACAAAGCATGTAGAGGTCTGTCATTTTTATCATAGGTACACTTCAACTGTGAGAGACGGAATCTAAAACAAAAATCCAGAAAATCACATTGTATGATTTTTAAGTAATTAATTTGCATTTTATTGCATGACATAAGTATTTGATACATCAGAAAAGCAGAACTTAATATTTGGTACAGAAACCTTTGTTTGCAATTACAGAGATCATATGTTTCCTGTAGTTCTTGACCAGGTTTGCACACACTGCAGCAGGGATTTTGGCCCACTCCTCCATACAGACCTTCTCCAGATCCTTCGGGTTTCGGGGCTGTCGCTGGGCAATATGGACTTTCAGCTCCCTCCAAAGATTTTCTATTGGGTTCAGGTCTGGAGACTGGCTAGGCCACTCCAGGACCTTGAGATGCTCCTTAAGGAGCCACTCCTTAGTTGCCCTGGCTGTGTGTTTCGGGTCGTTGTCATGCTGGAAGACCCAGCCACGACCCATCTTCAATGCTCTTACTGAGGGAAGGAGGTTGTTGGCCAAGATCTCGCGATACATGGCCCCATCCATCCTCCCCTCAATACGGTGCAGTCGTCCTGTCCCCTTTGCAGAAAAGCATCCCCAAAGAATGATGTTTCCACCTCCATGCTTCACGGTTGGGATGGTGTTCTTAGAGTTGTACTCATCCTTCTTCTTCCTCCAAACACGGCGAGTGGAGTTTAGACCAAAAAGCTCTATTTTTATCTCATCAGACCACATGACCTTCTCCCATTCCTCCTCTGGATCATCCAGATGGTCATTGGCAAACTTCAGACGGGCCTGGACATGCGCTGGCTTGAGCAGGGGGACCTTGCGTGCGCTGCAGGATTTTAATCCATGACGGCGTAGTGTGTTACTAATGGTTTTCTTTGAGACTGTGGTCCCAGCTCTCTTCAGGTCATTGACCAGGTCCTGCCGTGTAGTTCTGGGCTGATCCCTCACCTTCCTCATGATCATTGATGCCCCACGAGGTGAGATCTTGCATGGAGCCCCAGACCGAGGGTGATTGACCGTCAACTTCAACTTCTTCCATTTTCTAATAATTGCGCCAACAGTTGTTGCCTTCTCACCAAGCTGCTTGCCTATTGTCCTGTAGCCCATCCCAGCCTTGTGCAGGTCTACAATTTTATCCCTGATGTCCTTACACAGCTCTCTGGTCTTGGCCATTGTGGAGAGGTTGGAGTCTGTTTGATTGAGTGTGTGGACAGGTGTCTTTTATACAGGTAACGAGTTCAAACAGGTGCAGTTAATACAGGTAATGAGTGGAGAACAGGAGGGCTTCTTAAAGAAAAACTAACAGGTCTGTGAGAGCCGGAATTCTTACTGGTTGGTAGGTGATCAAATACTTATGTCATGCAATAAAATGCAAATAATTTCCTTAAAAATCATACAATGTGATTTCCTGGATTTTTGTTTTAGATTCCGTCTCTCACAGTTGAAGTGTACCTATGATAAAAATTACAGACCTCTACATGCTTTGTACGTAGGAAAACCTGCAAAATCGGCAGTGTATCAAATACTTGTTCTCCCCACTGTAGTTCCGATCTAGAGTAGATGCATCTTTTTCAGTGATCCTGGATGTATTGTTTTTGCACCTTTCTAAGAGTGCATTTGTAGGAAGATAGCAGATGGTGCATCCATTTCACAACTAATTGTAAAAGCGAGCGAGTGCACCCTGCGTTTTTCATTGCGACATATCAGTGAGAGAAAATGGTGGTCAGACTTATGATTTTCTCCTAATGTAATCTTACATTATTTTGCTAGACGACAGTACAGAACACCATGGCCCAAACCAAATCTGAGGAAATCCATCTAAACCCTGTATCAACACTCAGTCTGTAAAGAAACACTAAGACTGTGTGCCTGGTTCGGCAAGGCAGGGCAAATACTTCCAGGGACTGCCGGGGGCCATGCGGCCCGAACTCTGTTTAAAGAGACTTATTTATTGATACGTGTTTATTTTCCTAAGGAGTTTAGCTGGGAACTAATCCTCTCCCCAACGAACACGGTCAACAAGTGCAAAGTGGTATTTGATTACATTATTACTGGTGTGCGGTTGGAGCGGGGTTGGATCGGGCGACTGAGATTTGAGAGAGATGTGGTGGGACGTGTCAAGGGGATGAAACCTAAACCCCTCGATTAAATAAACTGTGGATGGAGCTAGCTGGGCCTGGGAGCTAGGCCTGCAATGTACTGTACAACCTGGTCCCTGGCAGAGGAGAGAAAATAGAAAGGGGAGAGGAGAGGGGTAGTGATTGGGAGGGGAGAGAGAGGAGAGGGGTAGTCACTGAGAGGGGAGAGGAGTGAGAGAGGAGAATATAATGGAGGGGGAGAGAGGAAAGGAGAGGAAGGAGAGAACAGAAGAGAGGAACGCCCCATACTTGTTATGTTAGAGCGCTGTAGTCACCATGGCCAGGGCACAGTGTGTATGTGTGTATGTGTGTGCCCCTGTCCCCAAAGTCTGACTGTCTGCCACTTAAAGCTATGTTCTATCCTGTCACTGATTCACAGGAATCCCACTTCTCTTTGACAGATCACTCCCAGGTTTCCCCCAGTCTCTGTAAGAATGAGAAGTAAGCAGGACTTTCAGAAGAAAATGCATATTCCCACATGTGCATGCTCAATATGTAGTGCTAATCCACCTTTACATTTATGGCCCTAGTACACTAGCATGCGATAAATTGCCGCGAGCCGCTTTGGCCGCTCAGAGTGGCTCACTTGTGGGCGTGCTAGCAACATATCGCAGCAGTTCAGTTGTGCGTCAATAATTCAGCATAGCAAGTTTGTATGAAGGTCTGGTTATTAAATGGGTAAATAGTTTCATCCATTCTCCGTTTCATTAAGTTATTCACAGGTAAATAGTAATACGCTCCAAATCACTCTGGTGACAAACAAAATTTGTTGCACAGTCTCCAATCGTCCACATGGCTGGAAAAACCTATTCAATTAGGTAAATACATTTAGAAAATGTAAAAAAAATAATAATGTAGCTACAGTGCAGGCTTTCTCAAATGAGCTGTTAACATAGCTAGCTGGCTATCTAGCCAACTGTACATACAGTTTAGCTAGCTAGCTAAGTAAATTAAATATCAACAGCTACCTTAAATTATACTAGCTAGCTATTTGGATGTATTTATAATTGTAAATTAAAAACACAAACACCAAATACATTTGTAGGTAGCTATAGGTAACAGCCATGGAAGAGGGTGAAAGGATAGCAACTCCAACAGTCAAAGAACGGAGAGAGTAGGCTATTCTGGATAGGGCAGGTAGGGCAGAAAAACTGAGGACAGAGATTATAGCAACATAATATTCAGTGCTGTCTAATATGAGGGGACCTACAGCTCGCCGCCGTGAGCCAGAGAAGAGGTCTGCTGCTCTGTAGGATGTTGCACGGATGGGGCCAACAATGCAGCATGGGAGGCAATCCGGGTGCGGGAGACCTACACCTACCATTTCTTCGAAAAGGGTGCTGTTCCCTAGCAACACCTTATGGCATAGACTACACTATGCACAACCAATGGCTATTTTAAGAGACACCCACATTGCAATAAGAGTATTCTTACATTTACAGTGCATTCGGAAAGTATTCAGACCTCTTGACATTTTCCACATTTTTTTGTTACAGCCTTATTCTAAAATTGATTAACTTCTTTGGTATAGGGGGCAGCATTTTCACTTTTGGATGAATTTTGTGCCCATAGGGAACTGCCTCCTACTCTGTCCCACATGCAAATATATGCATATTATTATTACTATTGGATAGAAAACACTCTGAAGTTTTTAAAACTGTTTGAATGATGTCTGTGAGTATAACAGAACTCATATGGCAGGCAAAAACCTGAGAAAAAATCCAAACAGGAAGTGAAAAATCTGAGAGTGGTCGTTGTTAAAGTCATCGCCTATTCAATTCCCTGTAATATATGGATCTGTTTGCACTTCATACACCTTCCACTAGATGTCTACAGTCAGTAGAACGTCGAATGAAGCTTATGCTGTGTTGTGGGACCGGATGGGAGGGGAATGAGTCAGTGGTCTGGCAGATTGCCAATTCTTGGTCGTGCGCTTTCCTCATTATATCGTCTTGCGTTCCATTACTTATAGAGACTGAAAATAATTCTCCGGTTGGAACCTTATTGGATATAAATGATAACAACATCCTGAAGATTGATTCTCTACTTACTTTGACCAGTTTATTCAACCTGGAATATAACTTTTTGAAGTTTTCGTCTGACGTTTGCCTGCATCTGCGCGAGAGTTTGGACACGTGCACTACACATGCTAGTAAAATTAGCTAATTGGACATAAGTAATGGACATTATCGAACAAAACAACGATTTATTGTGGAACTAGGATTCCTGGCACTGCATTCTGATGAAGATAATCAAAGAAATTACATCATAAATATTTATGATGTAATTTCGTATTTCTGTTGACTCCAACATGGCGGAGAAATGTTGTCACTATCTGAGCGCCGTCTCAGATTATTGCATGGTGTGCTTTTTACGTAAAGTTTTTTTTAAATCTGACACCGGTTGCATTAGGAACAAGTGTATCTTTAATTATATGTAAAACATGTATCATTCATCAAAGGTTATGATGAGTATTTCTGTTATTTGACGTGGCTCTCTGTAATTACTCCGGATATTTTGGAGACATTTCTGAACATGGCGCCAATGTAAACCGAGATTTGTGGATATAAATATGCACATTATCGAACAAAACATAAATGTATTGTGTAACATGATGTCATATGAGTGTCATCTGATGAAGATGTTCAAAGGTTAGTGATTAATTTTATCTCTATTTCTGGTTTTTGTTAGTACTATCTTTTGCTGGGAAAATGGCTGTGTTTTTCTGTGGCTATGTACTGAGCTAACATAATTGTTTGGTGTGCTTGCCCCGTAAATCCTTTTTGAAATCAGACATGGATTCACAACATGTGTAGCTTTGTTCAATTTGGTGTCTTTCATGTGTGGTTTCATGAAAGATAGATTTTTATAGTAATATATTTGAATTTGGCGCGCTACATTTTTTCTGGATTTTGGCCAAGTGGGACGCTACCGTCCCACCTATCCTAGAGAGGTTAAATTAGTTTTCTTTCCCCTCATCAATCTACACACAATACCCCATAATGACAAAGCAAAAACAGTTTTTTAGATTTTTTTGCAAATGTATTCAAAATAAAACACAATATTACATTTACATAAGTATTCAGACCCTTTTCTCAGTACTTTGTTGAAGCACCTTTGGCAGCGATTACAGCCTCGAGACTTCTTGGGTATGACGCTACAACCTTGGCACATCTGTATTTTCTCCCATTCTTTTCTACAGATCCTCTCAAGCTCTGTCAGATTGGATGGGGAGCGTCGCTGCACAGCTATTTTCAGGTCTCTCCAGAGATGGTTGATCAGGTTCAAGTCCGGGCTCTGACTGGGCCACTCAAGGACATTCAGAGACTTGTCCCGAAGCCAATCCTGTGTTGTCTTGGCTGTGTGCTTAGGGTCGTTCTCCTGTTGGAAGGTGAACTTTCGCCCCAGCTTGAGGTCCTGAGCGCTCTGGAGCAGGTTTTCATCAAGGATCTCCCTGTACTTTGTTCCGTTCATCTTTCCCTCGATTGTGACTAGTCTCCAAGTCTCTGCTGCTGAAAAACATCCCCACAGCATGACGCTGCCACCGCCATGCTTCACCGTAGGGATGTTGCCAGGTTTCCTCCAGAAGTGACGTTTGGTATTCAGGCCAAAGAGTTCAATCTTGGTTTCATCAGAAGAGAGAATCTTAGTCCTTTAGGTGCCTTTTGACAAACTCCAAGCGAACTGTCATTTAAAAAAATGTAACCTTTATTTAACTAGGCAAGTTGTAACGATGTGCGCTGAGAGTTTCGGAAAGAAAGTTCAGGGAGTGAGTGTTTTAATAAATAAACACAACATAATACAAAATAAGAAACACGGACTACGCACAGACATGACACAGGAACAGAAACGACTACGCACAGACATGACACAAGAACAGAAACAATAACGCCTGGGGAAGGAACCAAAGGGAGTGACATATATAGGGAAGGTAATCAGGGAAGTGATGGAGTCCAGGTGAGTCTGATGACACGCAGGTGCACGTAACAATGGTGACAGGTGTGCGCCATAATGAGCAGGCTGGTGACCTAGAGGCCGGAGAGGGAGCACACGTGACACAAGTCAGTTAAGAACAAATTCTTATTTACAATGACGGCCTACCCCAGCCAAACCCGGACGATGCTGGACCAATTGTGTGCCTCCCTATGGGACTCCCAATCACGGCCAGTTGTGATGCAGCCTAGAATCGAACCAGGGTCTGTAGTGACACCTCTAGCACTGAGATGCAGTGCCTTAGACCGCTGCGCCACTCCAAGGCCCTTCTCCCCAGATTGCTCAGTTTGGCCGGGCAGCCAGCTCTAGGAAGAGTCTTGGTGGTTCCAAACTTCTTTTATTTAAGGATGATGGAGGCCACTTCTTGGGGACCTTCAATTCTATAGACATTTTTTGGCACCCTTCCCCAGATCTGTGCCTCGACACAATCCTGTCTCGGAACTCTACGGACAATTCCTTCGACTTCATGGCCTAGATTTTGCACTGACATGCACCTTTAACTACGTAAATACATTGTTTTAAAAATGTGTTTTAAAAATGTGCAAATCCCTGTTTTTGCTTTGTTATTATGGGGTATTGTGTGTAGATTGATGAGGGGGACAAAAATGTAATCCATTTTAGAATAAGGCTGTAACGTAACAAAATTTGGAAAAAGTCAAGGGGTCTGAATACTTTCTGAATGCACTGTACTTACTGTAGCTATGTCAACTGCAGTTATTAAATTCCCAGTTTTTCTCCCTTTGATATCTACTTTTCAGGTGAGGGTGCTGTTCAGGTAAGGGTGATGTCAGAACATAAACAAAACAGGTTCTTTTAAGAGTCACCCATATTGAAAAAATGTACAACAATTAGAAACACTACAACTCACAGCAACAGACTCTTGTATCACTCTGATTGATGGGTTGCGTTGTGCAGTAAGCAGGCTCAGGTGTATAACTGTGGCTCCTTCCACCGTCAAAGAATAGGTAAGAGGACCAACCATGTAGAATAGTAAGACACTCCATTATTTATGTAACTATGCTATATTGTTTGTCCTTGTTTGTATGTGCATGCTTTTCAGTATAGAGTACTCTGCAGCCACTCAGTGAGGACACCAGTTGAGGCCACACACACAGATTCCTGTTGAACACTGTCTCTTTAACCATCTTATTTTCTCAATAACAGTCTATCTCCTTCACTTCATCCCTCTCTCCCCTTCTCCCTAAATCCTCTAGGTTATATCAGCTGTGTCAGTGAACCCCTCCCGCTTCTGAACTGCGTGACAGAGGGCACAGCATGATCAGAGGTCACTTGGTTGGGTCAACAGGAAGTATTATTAAAGAAATGCTTTACATTGAAATATAGATACATGTAGTAGTCCCAGAGTTAATGATACAAGGACAGTTTTTGCATTTCTCCTCCTGATGATTATGATGACTGACATAGATAATGTTATAATTAAAAAGACAAAGCTTAATCATGCCATCTCTCTCTCTGTCTGTCTCTCGTCTGCAGGTATGTTTTGATGTGAGAGGATGCCAACCCCCATGTCACATCTTCTCCTGCTCCTCCCCTCCGGCGTAGGACGTCGCCAGAATACTAACCACCGGTCCTAGGATTCATCATTACGCACACCTGGCACTCATCATTACACGCACCTGTTAATCATTATGATTCACACCTGGACTTCATTACCTTCATCATTTCCTCCCCTTTATATGTCACTCTCTGATGTTTTCTCACCAGTTGGGATTATCATTGTTTACCGGCGTTTAGCTACATGGATTTATCTCGTTCTTGGTTTTGTTGTTTTATTACACATTTCACCTGCACCTGCTTCCCGACTCACAGATCTGTTATTACACCCCAGTCCCATCATCACTCACACGCTCTAAGAAAAACATTGGGCCAACTGGGGGCACAAGGCTGGTTGGAAGACACCGCTAGAGACTAGTGATGCACCGATATGACATTTTTGGCCGATATGATATCCAATGTTTTACTTGCCAAAAAAAACGATACCGATACCGATAACCGATATTTAACATTTTAGCGGCCTTTAAAAGCATTCTAGTACAGTTAAATAGTTAACACACACACATGGACGCAGCGGTCTAAGGCACTGCATCTCATTGTAAGAGGTGTAACAACAGTCCCTGGTTCGAATCCAGGCTGTATCACATCCGGCCGTGATTGGGAGTCCCATAGGGCAGCGCACAATTGGCCCAGCGTCGTCCGGGCCGTCACTGTAAATAAGAATTTGTTATTAACTGACATGCCTAGTTAAAAAAAGGTTACACCCACACCACACTGACCAAAAAGTTATTTTGTTGGCATTTATGCATGTCCCCATTACTAGTAAAATATAATCAAAACCTATTTCTTTCACTTACTTGCTGTGCTGTTTTGTTGTTTATTTGTTCAATCGTTTCATTCTCAACCAGGATTTCTATGGAACACCGTTTGGGTCTTTGCGTGTCAAATAACATATACTATTTGAAACTTGTTGACCAATCAGGACCTGAATATGACTGCACGTCACATAATAATTGAACACGTTCATACATTTTATATGTAGTTATTACACATTGATTACACTATCACTCGTATTTCATGTCACAACGATTCATCGATACGTATGCTATGATGCTGGTAAAGTTGTTTCGCGCACCTACAGTGCTGGTCATAAAAAAAGCTAGCTAGCTGATGGATGCAAACAATATTCTTCCCCAAAAATATAGCAAAACGAAAATAATTTTTGTACAGCTTTGACAGTGCTACTGTATCTTCCTTAACACACAAAGACCCAAACGACGTTCCATGGTATGTATATCGTGAAGCTGTGAACTCCGGTTGGGCAACATCTGAAAAATACACTTGGTAGTGTGTACCGGTGCTCAACCAGTCGGCGAAAGCCAACATCACCCACGACAGAGAATGGTTGATTGTCAAGGGCAATGAATTCCATTATCTTGGCTTTAATGGATTTCGCCTTTGAGTTGTCTCGCTGAAATTTTCTTACTCTTTCAAATGAATGCTCGACTTGTTGACTGCTCGATCCACACAGCAGACATTGTGGGCTAGGTCAGGAATGCTGTGTTGTACGTGTAGCGCAACATTTTACGTGGTGTCATTACGTCATGTACCTACGTTTTATAGGTATGCACGGTAGCTTTGACATCGTTTTTTAACATCAGCGTTAAACTAGACATCGGGCCGATACCGATGTTGGCATTTTTAGCTAATATCGGCCGATTACGATATGTTCACCGATATATCGTGCATCCCTACTAGAGACACTCTGTAATAGCACTGTAATTCATTAACAGTGTTCTGTTTTTTAAATTCTGGTCCTGTATATATTCATTACAAATCAGCCTTTAACTAGTTAAATCATGTGTTCTACTCTACTGCAGAGTTACAATGTGTAACCATTGATGTCCCAGGATTGGTTGTCACGTTCCTGACCTGTTTTCTGTTAGTTTTTGTATGTGTTAGTTGGTCAGGACGTGAGTTTGGGTGGGCAGTCTATGTTTTCTGTTTCTATGTTGGTTAATGGGTACCTAATATGGTTCTCAATTAGAGGCAGGTGGTTTTCATCTCCTCTGATTGAGAATCATATTAAGGTAGGTGTTGTCACATTGTTTGTCGTGGGTGGTTGTCTCCTGTGTTAGTGTCTGTCTATGTTGAACGTTTGTTGCTTGTCTGTGCACTTACGTTATTTAGCTTCACGGTCGTTTGTTGTTTTGTTAGTTTGTATATAGTGTTCGTTTTGTGTTTTCTCTCTCTTCTCAATAAAAGAAGATGTATTTTGCACACGCTGCGCCTTGGTCCAATCTCTGTCAAGAAGACGATCGTGACATTGGTAAACACTGTTGAAGTATGTAATTGTAATATATACAAGCAGACACAGCACCATTGATACTCCTGATATTGGATATGACTGAAAAAGAATGTCTCACACACATTCACACCTGAACCGCACCTGTATTTGCCAAGGTAGAGTACATGATCAGTGAATATTTTCAATGTACAGGCTACAATATGGGGAACTCATGCTTGGAAATAACTACATGTATATACGACTTGCATCCTTGGCACAATTCATTTGTATTATATTCTACTCAATCCATAGGCTTCATTGATGCCTTTCAGAGTGTCTTGAAGTCAATACAACCGGCTATGATAGCTGAGAGGTTCATAGCTTGGTAGCTAATATTGACACAATAATATTGACATGTAACAGTCATGTGTGTAACAGTCATTTTCTGCAATTTCTTCGGGATTCATGTTTCTATCAATCCAATGTATTTATGAAGCCCTTTTTACATCAGCAGATGTCACAAAGTGTTATACAGAAACCCAGCCTAAAACCCCAAACACCAAGCAATGCAGATGTAGAAGCATGGTGGCTAGGAAAAACTCCCTAGAAAGGTAGGAACCTAGGAAGAAACCTAGATAGGAACCAAGCTCTGACGGGTGGCCAGTGCGCTTCTGGCTGAGCCGGGTGGAGATTATAACAGTACATGGCCAAGATGTTCAAACGTTCATAGATGACCAGCAGGGTCAAATAATAATAATCACAGTGGTTGTAGGGGGTGCAACAGGTTAATGTTAATGTCAGTTGGCTTTTCATAGCCGAGCATTCAGAGTTCGAGACAGCAGGTGCGGTAGAGAGAGAGAGAGAGTAGAAAGCAGCAGGTCTGGGACAAGGTAGCACGTCCGGTGAACATGTCAGGGTTCCATAGCCACAGGCAGAACAGTTGAAACTGGAGCAGCAGCATGACCAGGTGGACTGGGGACAGCCAGGAGTCATCAGGCCAGGTAGTCCTGAGGCATGGTCCTAGGGCTCAGGTCCTCCGGGAGGGGAGGGAGCGGGAGAGAGAGAGAATTAGAGGGAGCATACTTAAATTCACACAGGACACCGGATAAGACAGGAGAATAACACCAGATATAACAGACTGACCCTAGCCCCCCGACACATAAACTATTGCAGCAGAGATACTGGAGATTGAGACAGGAGGGGTTGGGAGACATTGTGGCCCCATCCGACAATACCCCCGGACAGGGCCAACCAGGCAGGATATAACCCCACCCACTTTGCCAAAGCACAGCCCCCACACCGCTAGAGGGATATCCGCAGACCACCAACTTACTACCCTGAGACAAGGCTGAGTATAGCCCACGAAGATTACCTCCACTGTACAAGCCAGGGGATGCGTCGACCCGGACAGGAAGATCACGTCAGTGACTCAACCCACTCAAGTGACGCACAAGTCGCACAAGTAAGCCAGTGACTCAGCCCCCATAATAGGGTCAGAGAGGGCAACCGGCCAGGCAGAGACAGGAAGGGCGATTCATCGTTCCAGTGCCTTTCCGTTCACCTTCACACCCCTGGGCCAGACTACACTCAATCATAGGACCTACTGAAGAGATGAGTCTTCAGTAAAGACTTAAAGGTCGAGACCGAGTCTGCGTCTCTCACATGGATTAACAAACTATTCCATAAACATGTAGCTCTATAGGAGAAATCCCTGCCTCCAATGTTAACTGATGGAAGCAATTAAAACCACTGTTCTGAACTAATACCAAACTTTTTAGGGTCCATACACTGTAACGGGTGTCGTCGTCGGAAGAGACCAAGGCGCAGCGTTCTTTGAGTTCCACATAATTTAATAACGAAGTGAAACTTTGAAAGGACAAAACAATAAAGAATACAACGACCGAACAGCTTCGATGTGCAAACTACCTGCACACAAACAAAGAACAAGATCCCACACAGGAGGAGGGAAAAGGGCTGCCTAAGTATGATCCCCAATCAGAGACAACGATAGACAGCTGCCTCTGATTGGGAACCACACTCGGCCAGAAACAAAGAAATACAAAACCTAGAAATAAAGAACATAGAATGCCCACCCAAATCACACCCTGACCAAACCAAAATAGAGACATAAAAAGGCTCTCCAAGGTCAGGGCGTGACAGTACCCCCCTCCCCAAAGGTGCGTACTCCGGCCGCAAAACCTGAACCTATAGGGGAGGGTCTGGGTGGGCATCTATCCGCGGTGGCGGCTCTGGTGTGGGACAGAAACCCCGCTCCACCTCTGGCTCACCCCACTTTGGTGGCGCCTCTGGTGCGGGGACCCTCGTCGCCGACCCCGGACTGGGGACCCTCTCCGCAGGCCCCGGACTGGGGACCCTCGCCGCGGGCCCCGGACTGGGGACCCTCGCCGCGGGCCCCGGACTGGGGACCCTCGCCGCGGGCCCCGGACTGGGGACCATCGTAGGAGGCTCCGGACTGGAGGCCGTCGTTGGAGGCTTCGTGCCATGACTCATCACTGGAGGCTTCGTGCCATGGATCATCACTAGAGGCTTCGTGCCATGGATCATCACTGATGGCTTCGTGCCATGGATCATCACTGGAGGCTTCGTGCCATGGATCATCACTGGAGGCTTCGTGCCATGGATCATCACTGGAGGCTTGGTTCGTGGAGCAGGCACAACCCGTCCTGGCTGGATACCCACTTCAGCCCGGCACGTTCGAGGTGCTGACACAGGAATTCACTGGGCTGTGCAGATGCATTGGAGACACCTTGCGCAGAGCCGGCACAGGATACACTGGACCGTGGATGCGCACCGGAGGTCTGGAGCGCAGAGATAGCACAACTCGTCCTGGCTGGATACCCCCTGTAGCCCGGCAAGTGCGGGGAGCTGGAACAGGCCGCACTGGGCTGTGCTGGCGAACCGGAGACACCGTGCTTAGAGCTGGCGCGGGATAACCTGGGGACGATAACCTGGAGACGATAACCTGGATAAGCCGAAGAGACGCACTGGAGGCCAGGAGCGCTGAGCCGGCACCATCCGTCCTGGCTGGATGCCCACTCTAGCCCGGCCGATGCGGGGAGCTGGAATATAGCGCACCGGGCTATGAGTGCGCCCTGGAGACACCGTGCGCTTTACCGCATAACACGGTGCCTGCCCGGTCACTCTCTCCCCACGGTAAGCACGGGGATTTGGCTCAGGTCTATAACCTGACTCCACCAATCTCCCCGTGTGCCCCCCCCAAAAAAAGTATTCTGGGGCTGCCTCTCGTACACGCCTCGTTGAGCCAACTCCTCGTAGCGTCGCCGTTCCGCCTTAGCTGCTTCCAGCTCCTCCTTAGGACGGCGATATTCTCCCGCCTGTGCCCAGGGTCCCTTGCCTTCCATTATCTCCTCCCATGTTCACTCCTCCAAGAAACGCTGCTTGGTATTTTTGTGGTGGGATCTTCTGTAACGGGTGTCGTCGGAAGGAAGAGACCAAGGCGCAGCGTTCTTTGAGTTCCACATAATTTAATAACGAAGTGAAACTTTGAAAGGACAAAACAATAAAGAATACAACGACCGAACACCTTCGATGTGCAAACTACCTGCACACAAACAAAGAACAAGATCCCACACAGAAGGAGGGAAAAGGGCTGCCTAAGTATGATCCCCAATAAGAGACAACGATAGACAGCTGCCTCTGATTGGGAGCCACACTCGGCCAGAAACAAAGAAATACAAAACCTAGAAATAAAGAACATAGAATGCCCACCCAAATTACACCCTGACCAAACCAAAATAGAGACATAAAAAGGCTCTCTAAGGTCAGGGCGTGACATACACAGATTGGCTACCTAGCTAGCTACACATCTATAGGCATACAAGGATTTCTTTCCTCCACTACACAATAAACAAGAAAAGAGTTAGTTAGCTACGTTACTTCAGCTGCATTGCATGGCAAATATCAGCAAGGGAAGCTAACAAAATTGTACATTCAATTTGCAGTAAATGCTTTAGCTAGATTATTTACATCCACTGTTTCACAAGCCTGGTTTGCTGGTTTTCTAAGGAGTCCCTAAAACAACAATTTCATACAAATTTCATACTCATGTCAAAACGGCCATAAAGCTAGCTAGCTAGCTGGCTAATGTTAGCTATTCAGCTTGCTTGCTAAATAGCAATTTTTGTAAATTGCATGATTTGTTATAATTACTTACATTTGCTTCCATCCTAGTATTTTTGTCAGCCCTCTTTGCTGAAGAAAGTCTCCAGCGTTGGGTTGCACAGCATCAAATTCATCATGGAAACCACTCGATATGATTGGTCATCGCACAGGGTTCGCTGCTGGTGATTTGCATAAAGTTGGGAAATGCTGAACTTTTTCCACCGCCTCCCACTCAAAGTTCACGCCGCCCAACAGTCCCCCAAAGACTCCGCTTCTCACCGCTTTCCTTCCATTGAAAATTAATGGGAAGCGATGTTTCACTGTGCGGTGCCGCCCCTACTGTACAAGGGCCGTTACCCGCATATTATGAGAACAATTAAAATGGTAATAAGTGGAGGGCGCTCAACCAACGTGAGTCGAGGTGCAACCAAAAAAAGAAGGCAATAGGTTGCCATTTGAAAATGAAAATGACGTGATCATCATTGAAAAGGAAAAGGTGCAGCGCTAGCTCACCATCATTGGCAAAATCCCAAAGTATCCTTTTAAAAACTCTGTTTTATTTATTTAAGTTAAAAGGTTAATGTTTCGGCCATCAATGGCCTTCATCAGAACCAATCATTGAAATTGCAACATAAATACAGACATTTTTATATTTTCCTCCGAGGAAACACACACACTTCAGCCAAGACTAGCTATGACGGGTTGTTTTGGTGCAAAACTCTGTTAGGGAATAGGTTAGGTAGTTTAGGCAGCACACTACCACTTCCACACTCCATTTCCCAAGGGGGCAGCAGCAACCGTGTCCAGATGCTGAGCCTGGTTGATAAGCACATTAGGTGCTGCCAATTAAGTGGGTGATCAAGCAGAGTGGGAGCTTGGAGAATCGTGAGGCTGCTGGTTGGTTTGGTGTCCATGAGGCCTTTCATTTTGATTTTTAATCTTTAGGTTAGGCATGCCTGTTTGCATTTTTATTTTTGTATATATGGTTTCCGTCACTATCTGAACCTAATAATCCGTTTGGGCTGGCCGACCCAAAGGATTTAAGAGGATTTCACACATAAATGCACACATTCATTCAGGTTACAGATCACGTAACTAAGCCTAGGACCCCTACACTTAGCAAGTGCAGAAATATTAGTAGGCTAGTTATTGGTTTCGTAACGCCGCCCTAACCCTCCTCTCCCAGCTTGACCTGGCTACGTAAGTGTGTGATTTTGTGGATTGTGTGTGTCTCTCTCTGTGTGTGTGTGTGTGTGTGTGTGTGTGTGTGTGTGTGTGTGTGTGTGTGTGTGTGTGTGTGTGTGTGTGTGTGTGTGTGTGTGTGTGTGTGTCTGTGTCAGTGAATGAAGGTAAAAAAGTAAAGATGAAGGCTTTCTCCATCCATTAATAATTCAACCCCTCCCCGTCCGTCCGTCCATCCAGCCCTGTGTGTGTGTGTGTGTGTGTGTATGTGTGTGTGTGTGTGTGTGTGTGTGTGTGTGTGTGTGTGTGTGTGTGTGTGTGTGTGTGTGTGTGTGTGTGTGTGTGTGTGTGTGTGTGTGTGTGTGTGTGTGTCTCCCATGCTCCCTGAAGCACTTAAACGCACTGCAGCAGGCCAGAGTCAGATCTAGGATTCTTTTTCTTACAGATACTTAATCACACTTAATTGAGCTTGCCTGGCGCAACGGAACCAACGGAATATATCCCAAAAGTGCACACCCAGGTGTGTCCATCTGGAACTCAAGGCAAGCTCAATGAAACGCTCAAAGTATTAGAAAGAAAACAAACACTATTTGAGCCCAGGTGTGCAGCAGAGCAGCCCACTGCATCCCAGGCGGGTCACTTCAGACTCTCCTCACTGCAGAGGCTGCTTCAGTCCACTCCGTATTATACAAGTAGTAAGTGTTTATTTATTTATTTCCTTTATTTCGACTGGGAGTCACACTGAGACCAAGCCCACTGGGCACACATGTCAATTCAGCATCTATTCAACATTGGTTCAACATAATTTCTTTGAAATTGCGTTGATTCAACAAGTGTGTGCCCAGTGGGATAAGTCTCTTTCACCGATGAGCCCTGTATTCACATCAATACACAACAATACATGTAAGGTCTGGACTAGAGGTCGACCGATTAATCGGAATGGACGATTAATTAGGGCCGATTTCAAGTTTACATAACAATCGGCATTTTTGGACGCCGATTATGGCCGATTACATTGCAATCCACGAGGCGACTGCGTGGCAGGCTCACCACCTGTTACGCGAGTGCAGCAAGGTGCCAAGGTAAGTTGCTAGCTAGCATTAAACTTATCTTATAAAAAACAACGAATCTTAACATAATTGCTAGTTAACTACACATGGTTGATGATATTACTAGTTTAACTAGCTTGTCCTGCGTTGCATATAATCGAAGCGGTGCCTGTTAATTTATCATCGAATCACAGTCTACTTCGACAAACGGGTGATGATTTAACAAGCGCATTCGCGAAAAAAGCACTGTCGTTGCACCAATGTACCTAACCATAAACATCAATGCCGTTCTTAAAATCAATACACAAGTATATTTTTTTAAACGCATATTTAGTTATTTAGTTCGTTGCGAACTGCGTGAAGACCATTTCTTCCTAACAAAGACCGTAATTAATTTGCCAGAATTGTTCATAATTATGACATAACATTGAAGGTTGTGCAATGTAACAGCAATATTTAGACTTAGGGATGCCCCCCGTTCGATAAAATACGGAACGGTTCCGTATTTCACTGATCACGTTTTGTTTTCGAAATGATCATTTCCGGATTTGACCATATTAATGAGCTAAGGCTCGTATTTCTGTGTGTTTATTATATTATAATTAAGTCTATGATTTGATATTTGATAGAGCAGTCTGACTGAGTGGTGGTAGGCAAGCAGCAGGCTCGTAAACATTCATTCAAACAGCACTTTCCTGCGTTTGCCAGCAGCTCTTCGCAATGCTTGAAGCACAGCGATGTTTATGACTTCAAGCCTATCAACTCCCGAGATTAGGCTGGCAATACTATAGTGCCTATAAGAACATCCAATAGTCAAAGGTAAATGAAATACAAATGGTATAGAGAGAAATAGTCCTATAATAACTACAACCTAAAACTTCTTAACTGGGAATATTGAAGACTCATGTTAAAAGGAACCACCAGCTTTCATATGTTCTTATGTTCTAAGCAAGGAACTTAAACGTTAGCTTACTTACATGGCACATATTGCACTTTTACTTTCTTCTCCAACACTGTGTTTTTGCATTATTTAAACCAAATTGAACATGTTTCATTATTTATTTGAGACTAAATTGATTTTATTTATGTATTATATTAAGTTAAAATAAAAGTGTTCATTCAGTATTGTTGTAATTGTCATTATTACAAATATATATATAAAAATCGTTCGATTAATCGGTATAGGCATTTTTTTGGTCCACCAATAATCGGTATCGGTATCGGCATTGAAAAATCATAATTGGTCGACCACTAGTCTGGACACACACACACACACAAAGCGCATAAACGTATGCACATACACACACATGCAAACACACACTTCAGCTAAGAAAGTAGACACAGACCCAGTCATATCCACACACTCAGATGGCTCACTCTATGGGAAAGGACCTGTTAGTAGAGGGAGAGGAGAGGAAAGGAAAGGAGAGGAAAAGAGGTGTCCATTCACATAAAAAGAGAAAACTAATATTAGGAACAATGCAACTACAAGGCCAATCTGCTATCTACTACTGTACATGTTACATAGCTGTTTAAATAAGTAGCTAACAGCATGGCGCTAATTCAGAAAGGGGCTAAGCCAGGGGGACAGAGTTCTGTCATAACTTGCAACGTCAAGCTCAATTATTTATTTCTAAGGACTTTGAACTCTGATAGAATAGCTGGGTAAACAAAGACAAAGGTTGAGTCCCAAAGGGCAACCTATTGTCTACAGTACATACTGCATTACTTTGACCAGGGACCAAATGGCAACATATTGCCTACAGTACATACTGCATTATTTTGACCAGGGACCAAATGGCAACATATTGTCTACATACTGCATTACTTTGACCAGGGACCAAATGGCAACATATTGCCTACAGTACATAGTGCATTACATTGACCAGGGACCAAATGGCAACATATTGCCTACAGTACATAGTGCATTACTTTGACCAGGGACCAAATGGCAACATATTTCCTACAGTACATACTGCATTACTTTGACCAGGGACCAAATGGCAACATATTGCCTACAGTACATACTGCATTACATTGACCAGGGACCAAATGGCAACATATTGTCTACATACTGCATTACATTGACCAGGGACCAAATGGCAACATATTGCCTACAGTACATAGTGCATTACTTTGACCTGGGACCAAATGGCAATATATTGCCTACAGTACATAGTGCATTACTTTGACCAGGGACCAAATGGCAACATATTGCCTACAGTACATAGTGCATTACTTTGACCAGGGACCAAATGGCAATATATTGCCTACAGTACATAGTGCATTACTTTGACCAGGGACCAAATGGCAACATATTGCCTACAGTACATAGTGCATTACTTTGACCAGGGACCAAATGGCAATATATTGCCTACAGTACATAGTGCATTACTTTGACCAGGTACCAAATGGCAACATATTGTCTACATACTGCATTACATTGACCAGGGACCAAATGGCAACATATTGTCTACATACTGCATTACATTGACCAAGGACCAAATGGCAATATATTGCCTACAGTACATAGTGCATTACTTTGACCAGGGACCAAATGGCAACATATTGTCTACATACTGCATTACTTTGACCAGGGACCAAATGGCAATATATTGCCTACAGTACATAGTGCATTACTTTGACCAGGGACCAAATGGCAACATATTGTCTACATACTGCATTACTTTGACCAGGGACCAAATGGCAATATATTGCCTACAGTACATAGTGCATTACTTTGACCAGGGACCAAATGGCAACATATTGTCTACATACTGCATTACTTTGACCAGGGACCAAATGGCAATATATTGCCTACAGTACATACTGCATTACTTTGACCAGGGACCAAATGGCAACATATTGTCTACAGTACATACTGCATTACTTTGACCAGGGATCAAATGGCAACATATTGCCTACAGTACATACTGCATTACTTTGACCAGGGACCAAATGGCAACCTATTGCCTACAGTACATACAGTACAATTGTGCACCACTCCCAATCACGGCCGGATGTGATGCAGCCTGGATTCGAACCAGTGCCTTAGACAGCTGCGCCACTCCGGAGCTTTACTTTGACCAGGGACCAAAGGGCGTTGCAAAATGTACACTACATGTTATTCAATCATTTCATCCAAACTGTTTGCTCGCGTCAACGAGCGTCTGCGTAGCCAGGCGCTGCAAGTCCTGTGAGTCCTGCACTGCAAGACCTGTCCCCAAATGAATACAGTTGGTTCACAGTTGGTTCTGGTATTTTAACCTGCGTGTCATGAACGCGTCTGGTGGGGACAGACAAAATCAACACATGCACATGGAACACGCAGACGCACGCGCGGAGCCGGTTTGGTCAGCATGTTAGCCTACACATGTTCTAAGTTAATGTACACATAGTGTACAAAACATTAAGAACACCTTCCTAATATTGACTTGCATCCCCCCCCCACCCCTTTTGCCATCAGAGCAGCCTCCATTTGTCAGGGCATGGACTCTACAAGATGTCGAAAGCGTTCCACAGGGATGCTGGCCCATGTTGACTAAAATGCTTCCCACAGTTGTGTGAAGTTGGCTGGATGTCCTTTGGGTGGTGGACCATTCTTGATTCCCAGTGTGAAAACCCCAGCAGCATTGCAGTTCTTGACACACTCAAACCGTTGCGCCTGACACCTACTACCATACCCATCATGCCCATTCACCCTCTGAATGGCACACATACACAATCCATGTCGCAAATGTCTCAAGGCTTAGTAATCCTTATTTAACCCGGCTCCTCCACTTCATCTACACTCATTGAAGTGGATTTAACATTAACAAGGGATCATAGCTTTCATCTGTATTCACCTGTTCAGTCTACCATCGAAAGAGCAGGTGTTCATAATGTTTTGTACACTCAGTGTACTTTAAAACCCTTTTGTGTAAAGAGCCACTTAGAACATTTGGTAAAAGCTAACCATACCAGTCAGCTATTAATGTACTATAGTGGTGTTTGAAAGACAGAGAGAGCCATGGTCAGAATGAAGTGAAAGAGACCAAAGGGACTCAATGTCATGACCACACACTCATTCTGTGAAAAGAGAGAGGTCCCTTCTGATAATCAAAAACAGACCCAGCGAGAAGGAGAAAGAAAGATAGCGAGAGAGGGGGAGAAAGAGAGATGGAGAGAGAGAGAGCAAGAGAGAGACATGGGGGGGGGGGGCAAAGCTCTGTGAGGTTGGATGGAATGAGTGTCAGTTGATATATTGACATGTCTTTGTTGGAAGAAGTATGAGAATGGGCCTCTATTCTTTCAACATGGCCGCAACCCAGCTATCTTCCCTTCTCCTTCTCCTCTCTCTATGCCTCATTATTTCTCTCTCTTTTTTCGAATCTCTGCCTGAAACAAAAAAACACTTTTAATCTCAATTTATTTTGCTGGCCTTAAATCATAAAAAGCCCATGAGTCTGTCAACAGAGGAGGAAAGAGCCAGAGGACACATAACAGACACTGTTTCTAACTAGAAAGTGAAAGAACAGAACAGACTACAAGAGAATGGGAACTCCCAATCTGAGTGAAAACTGTGCAGGGAGAACAACAGTAAACATAAACGGCATGGCAACAGCAATCAAAATATGAGAAACAATTTTTGTGCAAACTGCAGACCCAGCCTTTTTAAATATCCACAGGGGTTTCATTTTTTTTTTTACTTACTTCAAACAAGCCAACATCTGCCTCAGCACCAGCTTTGTTCCTATGGAATAACTGTGCATGGATGCCAAACCAATCCGTCAGCCACGACGAAATGTTGACAGGACATCGGATGCCAAACCAATCCGTCAGCCACGACGAAATGTTGACAGGACATCGGATGCCAAACCAATCCGTCAGCCACTACGAAATGTTGACAGGACATCGGATGCCAAACCAATCCGTCAGCCACGACGAAATGTTGACAAGACATCGGATGCCAAACCAATCCGTTAGCCACTACGAAATGTTGACAGGACATGGATGCCAAACCAATCCGTCAGCCACTACGAAATGTTGAAAGGACATTGGATTCCAAACCAATCCGTCAGCCACTACGAAATGTTGAAAGGACATTTGATTCCAAACCAATCTGTCAGCCACTATGAAATGTTGACAGGGCATTGGATTCCAAACCAATCTGTCAGCCACTATGAAATGTTGACAGAACATTGGATTCCAAACCAATCTGTCAGCCACTATGAAATGTTGACAGGACATTGGATTCCAAACCAATCTGTCAGCCACTATGAAATGTTGACAGGACATTGGAGGGCACTACAGACTATCACATGCATATAATGAAGGCCAATATGTTATTCTCAATCCTCTGCTTGAAGCGGAGGTCCGGATTTAAGGAATGGGGGCGATTTAAGAAATAGCACCCTATTCCCTACATTGTGCACCTGGGGCCCTGGTCAAAAGGGAATATAGGGAATATGGTGCGATTTGAGACGCAGCCGGGAATCCAGAGAGTTCACATTAGGATAACAGATAGCAGACTGGAGGACATCAACAGTTACCCTCCAGTGATTCAGACCCTCAGCCTCAACAACATGTTTTCTTCTCATCCCTCACTTATTTTCTTCCTTCAGATCAGGGCACATCATTTGATTGGTTAAATGGTGAGAGAAAAAAAACGATTGAATAAATTATAGAATAAGGCTGTAACGTAACAAAATGTGGAAAAAGGGTCTGGATACTTTCTGAATGCACTGTATGCCCAATAACCATCAATAGTAAAGGTACGAGTGTATTAGTCAATAGGAACACTGATACCAAGACATAATGGTATAACAGGCTTGACAATCTTTCTGCCAGCGTACAGGCTTCGTAGTTTTTCATAGAACACTGCATGCTAACACTTTGCCAACTGCTCTGAAAGGCCCAACTGAGGTCAATTAGTTTGTTCCAAAACAAATTAATCTCTTCCAAATCTATCTCCACTTCACTGTTTTCTTTCATTTGTCATCTGCTGAGAAATGTTAACTATGAAATGTGAAATATGTAAATAAGGAGTATCAATCCCACATGATTTATCCTAGATTATGATATCCTTGTACCAGAGGCTTCATGCACCTTATATTTTTTTGAGGGCACACTGATGGCCAAATGTCATTTATTTGAGGGAATTATGCATAAAGGAAACAACATCTTCAAGCAGCTTATATTTCCAGTGGATAAATCTTGAATTGGCATGCATGATGCCCAAGCCTGATACCATATTAAGTCCCAAATGGCACCCTTTTCAAGTCCCAAATGGCACCCTTTTCTCTACATAGTGCACTTAAGGAATAGGCTTCCATTTGGGATGCAAACCAAGTGTATCAGTTCTAGACTAGTGGCCCGTTCAAATGAAGCATCATAAGTGTCTGTATTCTAAGTGTTGGCCTAGCTGTGACGTCCTCTGTAGTCATTGTGGTGAAGAAGTGGCTAGGTACTTTGGCATAACGGCTTCTGGCTGTGGGGGGTTGAGCAGCGGCCAATTACAAGTAGCTCTCTCACGATGAAGTGCTTTTTTTGCTTCTCTTTTTCTCTATCCATTTATCTCCCTCTCTCTATTACTCTCCCTCTCTTTCTTTGATGCTCACTCTTTCTCAAGCACACTATCAGTCTCCACAATGTGTTGGTTGTTGCCACTCCGATGAAGTGTTTATGTCCTGAGCAGATAGAAAGGAGGGAGGGAGAGCCGGAGAGAGATACAGAGACAACAGAACGGCACCCTTTTCCTCTCCACCAGGAAGCTGGCCAAGTGTACAGGACGGGAGTTTGTGTGTGGGTATGTGGAAGTAGTATCACTGCTGATTATAATGGACGCAATCAGTGAATGTCAAACAACCAGCTAGCGCTGAACACACACAATCACTCACACTCTCTCTCTGTCACTCACACTCTCTATCTGTCACTCACACTCTCTATCTGTCACTCTCTCTCTGTCACTCACACTCTCTATCTGTCACTCTCTCTCTGTCACTCACACTCTCTATCTGTCACTCTCTCTCTGTCACTCACACTCTCTATCTGTCACTCACACTCTCCCTCACTCTCTCTTTCTGTCACTCACACTCTCCCTCTCTCTCTCTTTCTGTCACTCACACTCTCCCTCTCTCTCTCTTTCTGTCACTCACACTCTCCCTCTCTCTCTCTTTCTGTCACTCACACTCTCCCTCTCTCTCTCTTTCTGTCACTCACACTCTCCCTCTCTCTCTGTCACTCACACTCTCCCTCTCTCTCTCTTTCTGTCACTCACACTCTCCCTCTCTCTCTCTTTCTGTCACTCACACTCTCCCTCTCTCTCTCTTTCTGTCACTCACACTCTCCCTCTCTCTCTCTTTCTGTCACTCACACTCTCCCTCTCTCTCTCTTTCTGTCACTCACACTCTCCCTCTCTCTCTCTTTCTGTCACTCACACAATCCCTCTCTCTCTCTTTCTGTCACTCACACTCTCCCTCTCTCTCTCTTTCTGTCACTCACACTCTCCCTCTCTCTCTCTTTCTGTCACTCACACTCTCCCTCTCTTTCTGTCACTCACACTCTCCCTCTCTCTCTCTTTCTGTCACTCACACTCTCCCTCTCTCTCTCTTTCTGTCACTCACACTCTCCCTCTCTCTCTCTTTCTGTCACTCACACTCTCCCTCTCTCTCTCTTTCTGTCACTCACACTCTCCCTCTCTTTCTCTTTCTGTCACTCACACTCTCCCTCTCTTTCTCTTTCTGTCACTCACACTCTCCCTCTCTCTCTCTTTCTGTCACTCAGACTCTCCCTCTCTCTCTCTTTCTGTCACTCACACTCTCCCTCTCTCTCTCTTTCTGTCACTCACACTCTCCCTCTCTTTCTGTCACTCACACTCTCCCTCTCTCTCTCTTTCTGTCACTCACACTCTCCCTCTCTCTCTCTTTCTGTCACTCACACTCTCCCTCTCTCTCTCTTTCTGTCACTCACACTCTCCCTCTCTCTCTCTTTCTGTCACTCACACTCTCCCTCTCTCTCTCTTTCTGTCACTCACACTCTCCCTCTCTCTCTCTTTCTGTCACTCACACTCTCCCTCTCTCTCTCTTTCTGTCACTCACACTCTCCCTCTCTCTCTCTTTCTGTCACTCACACTCTCCCTCTCTCTCTCTTTCTGTCACTCACACTCTCCCTCTCTCTCTCTTTCTGTCACTCTCACTCTCCCTCTCTTTCTGTCACTCACACTCTCCCTCTCTCTCTCTTTCTGTCACTCACACTCTCTCTCTCTTTCTGTCACTCACACTCTCCCTCTCTCTCTCTTTCTGTCACTCACACTCTCCCTCTCTCTCTCTTTCTGTCACTCACACTCTCCCTCTCTCTCTCTTTCTGTCACTCACACTCTCCCCCTCTCTCTCTTTCTGTCACTCACACTCTCCCTCTCTCTCTCTTTCTGTCACTCACACTCTCCCTCTCTCTCTCTTTCTGTCACTCACACTCTCCCTCTCTCTCTCTTTCTGTCACTCTCTCTCTCTATCTCTCTCTCTTTCTGTCACTCACACTCTCCCTCTCTCTCTCTTTCTGTCACTCACACTCTCCCTCTCTCTCTCTTTCTGTCACTCACACTCTCCCTCTCTTTCTGTCACTCTCTCTCTCTATCTCTCTCTCTTTCTGTCACTCACACTCTCCCTCTCTCTCTCTTTCTGTCACTCACACTCTCCCTCTCTCTCTCTTTCTGTCACTCACACTCTCCCTCTCTCTCTCTTTCTGTCACTCACACTCTCCCTCTCTCTCTCTTTCTGTCACTCACACTCTCCCTCTCTCTCTCTTTCTGTCACTCACACTCTCCCTCCCTTTCTGTCACTCTCTCTCTCTATCTCTCTCTCTTTCTGTCACTCACACTCTCCCTCTCTCTCTCTTTCTGTCACTCACACTCTCCCTCTCTCTCTCTTTCTGTCACTCACACTCTCCCTCTCTCTCTCTTTCTGTCACTCACACTCTCCCTCTCTTTCTGTCACTCACACTCTCCCTCTCCTCTCTCTTTCTGTCACTCACACTCTCCCTCTCTCTCTCTTTCTGTCACTCACACTCTCCCTCTCTCTCTCTTTCTGTCACTCACACTCTCCCTCTCTCTCTCTTTCTGTCACTCACACTCTCCCTCTCTCTCTCTTTCTGTCACTCACACTCTCCCTCTCTCTCTCTTTCTGTCACTCACACTCTCCCTCTCTCTCTCTTTCTGTCACTCACACTCTCCCTCTCTCTCTCTTTCTGTCACTCTCACTCTCCCTCTCTTTCTGTCACTCACACTCTCCCTCTCTCTCTCTTTCTGTCACTCACACTCTCCCTCTCTCTCTCTTTCTGTCACTCACACTCTCTCTCTCTTTCTGTCACTCACACTCTCCCTCTCTCTCTCTTTCTGTCACTCACACTCTCCCTCTCTCTCTCTTTCTGTCACTCACACTCTCCCTCTCTCTCTCTTTCTGTCACTCACACTCTCCCCCTCTCTCTCTTTCTGTCACTCACACTCTCCCTCTCTCTCTCTTTCTGTCACTCACACTCTCCCTCTCTCTCTCTTTCTGTCACTCACACTCTCCCTCTCTCTCTCTTTCTGTCACTCTCTCTCTCTTTCTGTCACTCACACTCTCCCTCTCTCTCTCTTTCTGTCACTCACACTCTCCCTCTCTCTCTCTTTCTGTCACTCACACTCTCCCTCTCTCTCTCTTTCTGTCACTCACACTCTCCCTCTCTTTCTGTCACTCTCTCTCTCTATCTCTCTCTCTTTCTGTCACTCACACTCTCCATCTCTCTCTCTTTCTGTCACTCACACTCTCCCTCTCTCTCTCTTTCTGTCACTCACACTCTCCCTCTCTCTCTCTTTCTGTCACTCACACTCTCTCTCTCTTTCTGTCACTCACACTCTCCCTCTCTCTTTCTGTCACTCACACTCTCCCTCTCTCTCTCTTTCTGTCACTCACACTCTCCCTCTCTCTCTCTTTCTGTCACTCACACTCTCCCCCTCTCTCTCTTTCTGTCACTCACACTCTCCCTCTCTCTCTCTTTCTGTCACTCACACTCTCCCTCTCTCTCTCTTTCTGTCACTCACACTCTCCCTCTCTCTCTCTTTCTGTCACTCTCTCTCTCCCTCTCTACTCTCTTTCTGTCACTCACACTCTCCCTCTCTCTCTCTTTCTGTCACTCACACTCTCCCTCTCTCTCTCTTTCTGTCACTCACACTCTCCCTCTCTTTCTGTCACTCTCTCTCTCTATCTCTCTCTCTTTCTGTCACTCACACTCTCCCTCTCTCTCTCTTTCTGTCACTCACACTCTCCCTCTCTCTCTCTTTCTGTCACTCACACTCTCCCTCTCTCTCTCTTTCTGTCACTCTCTCTCTCTATCTTTCTCTCTTTCTGTCACTCACACTCTCCCTCTCTCTCTCTTTCTGTCACTCACACTCTCTCTCTCTCTCTTTCTGTCACTCACACTCTCCCTCTCTTTCTGTCACTCTCTCTCTCTAGTCTCACCTCTCCTTCTCTCTCTCGCACTCTCTCCTCTCTCTCTTTCTGTCACTCACACTCTCCCTCTCTCTCTCTTTCTGTCACTCACACTCTCCCTCTCTCTCTCTTTCTGTCACTCACACTCTCCCTCTCTCTCTCTTTCTGTCACTCACACTCTCCCTCCCTTTCTGTCACTCTCTCTCTCTATCTCTCTCTCTTTCTGTCACTCACACTCTCCCTCTCTCTCTCTTTCTGTCACTCACACTCTCCCTCTCTCTCTCTTTCTGTCACTCACACTCTCCCTCTCTCTCTCTTTCTGTCACTCACACTCTCCCTCTCTCTCTCTTTCTGTCACTCACACTCTCCCTCTCTTTCTGTCACTCACACTCTCCCTCTCTCTCTCTTTCTGTCACTCACACTCTCCCTCTCTCTCTCTTTCTGTCACTCACACTCTCCCTCTCTCTCTCTTTCTGTCACTCACACTCTCCCTCTCTCTCTCTTTCTGTCACTCACACTCTCCCTCTCTCTCTCTTTCTGTCACTCACACTCTCCCTCTCTCTCTCTTTCTGTCACTCACACTCTCCCTCTCTCTCTCTTTCTGTCACTCACACTCTCCCTCTCTCTCTCTTTCTGTCACTCTCACTCTCCTCTCTCTTTCTGTCACTCACACTCTCCCTCTCTCTCTCTTTCTGTCACTCACACTCTCCCTCTCTCTCTCTTTCTGTCACTCACACTCTCTCCTCTCTTTCTGTCACTCACACTCTCCCTCTCTCTCTCTTTCTGTCACTCACACTCTCCCTCTCTCTCTCTTTCTGTCACTCACACTCTCCCTCTCTCTCTCTTTCTGTCACTCACACTCTCCCCCTCTCTCTCTTTCTGTCACTCACACTCTCCCTCTCTCTCTCTTTCTGTCACTCACACTCTCCCTCTCTCTCTCTTTCTGTCACTCACACTCTCCCTCTCTCTCTCTTTCTGTCACTCTCTCTCTCTTCTCACACCTCTCCCTCTCTCTCTCTTTCTGTCACTCACACTCTCCCTCTCTCTCTCTTTCTGTCACTCACACTCTCCCTCTCTCTCTCTTTCTGTCTACTCTCTCTCTTTCTGTCACTCTCTCTCTCTCTCTCTCTCTTCTGTCACTCACACTCTCCATCTCTCTCTCTTTCTGTCACTCACACTCTCCCTCTCTCTCTCTTTCTGTCACTCACACTCTCCCTCTCTCTCTCTTTCTGTCACTCACACTCTCTCTCTCTTTCTGTCACTCACACTCTCCCTCTCTCTCTCTTTCTGTCACTCACACTCTCCCTCTCTCTCTCTTTCTGTCACTCACACTCTCCCTCTCTCTCTCTTTCTGTCACTCACACTCTCCCCCTCTCTCTCTTTCTGTCACTCACACTCTCCCTCTCTCTCTCTTTCTGTCACTCACACTCTCCCTCTCTCTCTCTTTCTGTCACTCACACTCTCCCTCTCTCTCTCTTTCTGTCACTCTCTCTCTCTATCTTTCTGTCACTCACACTCTCCCTCTCTCTCTCTTTCTGTCACTCACACTCTCCCTCTCTCTCTCTTTCTGTCACTCACACTCTCCCTCTCTCTCTCTTTCTGCTCACCTCTCCCTCTCTCTCATCTCTCTCTCTTTCTGTCACTCACACTCTCCCTCTCTCTCTCTTTCTGTCACTCACACTCTCCCTCTCTCTCTCTTTCTGTCACTCACACTCTCCCTCTCTCTCTCTTTCTGTCACTCACACTCTCCCTCTCTCTCTCTTTCTGTCACTCACACTCTCCCTCTCTCTCTCTTTCTGTCACTCACACTCTCCCTCTCTCTCTCTTTCTGTCACTCACACTCTCCCTCTCTCTCTCTTTCTGTCACTCACACTCTCCCTCTCTCTCTCTTTCTGTCACTCACACTCTCCCTCTCTCTCTCTTTCTGTCACTCACACTCTCCCTCTCTTCTCTGTCACTCTCTCTCTCTATCTCTCTCTCTTTCTGTCACTCACACTCTCCCTCTCTCTCTCTTTCTGTCACTCACACTCTCCCTCTCTCTCTCTTTCTGTCACTCACACTCTCCCTCTCTCTCTCTTTCTGTCACTCACACTCGCCCTCTCTTTCTGTCACTCTCTCTCTCTATCTCTCTCTCTTTCTGTCACTCACACTCTCCCTCTCTCTCTCTTTCTGTCACTCACACTCTCCCTCTCTCTCTCTTTCTGTCACTCACACTCTCCCTCTCTCTCTCTTTCTGTCACTCTCTCTCTCTATCTCTCTCTCTTTCTGTCACTCTCTCTCTCTATCTCTCTCTCTTTCTGTCACTCTCTCTCTCTATCTCTCTCTCTTTCTGTCACTCACACTCTCCCTCTCTCTCTCTTTCTGTCACTCACACTCTCCCTCTCTCTCTCTTTCTGTCACTCTCTCTCTCTATCTCTCTCTCTTTCTGTCACTCTCTCTCTCTATCTCTCTCTCTTTCTGTCACTCACACTCTCCCTCTCTCTCTCTTTCTGTCACTCTCTCTCTCTATCTCTCTCTCTTTCTGTCACTCACACTCTCC